>NW_007579333.1:110066-118077 GCF_000690725.1 Stegastes partitus | reverse complement strand
TACTAGTAGTTGGCGCTAGTTACTAGTAGTCAGTGCTGGTTACCTGCAGAGCGATGACGGCGAACAGACCACAGCAGGCGTACTGAACAAAGTTCCTGCTGAGGATCAACACACAACCACCTGCAGACACACAAACAGATGCTGAACATCTGGAATCCATGTTTGACGTGTTACATGGTAAATGGTCACCTACATGTTGGAACCTCTGATTACTGATGAATCCTGACTGAGAAGCAGAAGGACCTTAAAGAGGTTAATGTGACCCTGGTTTAGGGGTTCTGGTGGACGGTTCTATACACCGCCTGACTGTAACTGGATCAGAAGTGTGCTGGTTCTTACCCAGCTGCCCCAGCAGGTTGATGAACACAAACACGTTAGCGAGGAAGCGTCCGCAGCTCCAGGTGGTGTCGATGTACTCGCTCTGCTCCGCCCACTGGAACCACATCCGGACTCCGTCCTCCAGGAAGGTGCTGACCAGACAGAGCCGGGCCACGTGGGGCAGGTAGTGTTTGGTGACCCGCAGGAACTGCAGCAGAACAGAACCAGCTAGCTGTTAGCCACTGTTAGCCTCTGTTAGCTGCAAGTCCAGTTCGGTCACTGACCAGTAGGGGGCGTGAGGACTACCGAGGGTCTTACCAACAGCATCAGTCTGAAGCTCAGAAGCACAGCTGTAGGAGCCTCGTTCATCAGAACAGCGCCACCTACTGAGCAGGGTGGTCCTACCTACAAGAACTACATTCTGCCCAGAAATGTGTACTTTTAAAGAGTTGTTGCACCTAAAGTGCTACTTTTCGACCAAATATTTAAGTTTTAAGCAGCGATTTCATGTAAAACTCTAGTTTCTGTCCTTCAGTTGGACCTGGTGGCGTCCAGCCGGCTCATCGTCGGCCAGAGCAGCAGCGAGCTCCTCTGCTCTCTGTACACTTTTAAAACAGACGAGACGCCTCCAGTGGGTTACTTTGGCCATTAAACCCTCAGTTCATCCTGCAGGACAAACACCGACGACACACCTGCACCTGTCGGCTAAGCCCCGCCCCTCTGTGCGGAGCGGGTCGCCGTGGAGACGCAGCAGGTTGTTTCCTTCAGAGACTGCAGCTGATTGATTAGGAGTGAATCGAATCATTGTTGTTTCCTCAGCAGCTTCTACACAAACATGGACTTCATCTGAAGCGACCTGATGTTTAAACGGAAGCATCATCCGCTGACGCTCTTCCTGTTCAAACACGAGTCGTTTTCTCAATGATGACAAAACAGTGAACACATTCAAAGAACAGGAACGGCTCCACTTCAAGTTCAACTCACTGGAACCACACACATCTTTCCTCAGTACGCTCTTCTGTTTATCAGCCGTTTGTGATGATTTAGTGTTTAAGAGGTGAGTTAAACTGCTGACTGTCTTTCTGTGGATCAGTCAGACTCCAGCAGCTGTTTACTGACAATCAGACAGTTTGATGCTCTGCAGGTTCGATGCTCTGCAGGTTTGATGCTCTGCAGGTTTTCTGACGTTGGATGTTTAAACATACAAAAGAGACGTGATCTCAACAAACACCCAGAACAGAAACGTCTAAATCGTGCAGCTAGAGGTGTGTTCACGGCAGACTCTGGGTCCTTTGGTCGCCCGTCGGCTACAGTTTGTTCTTTTGCTGGTTGTCTGGACTCTGGACGTTAAAGGACTGCTTCCTTCAGCTGAACTCGTCCTCACTGACCGACCAGAACTAACTGAACACGTTACAGGGAGGCTTACGTTCTGCTCGTGTCGTCATAATGTTCCCTCGTGTTCCCACGTGGAGCCTCCATCAGAGCACAGAACCATCTGGTCCACCGGTACCGAGCCGCCTGCTTCCTCCACAATCAGTTGGTCTGTGGAACGGCCCAAACCGGAAATATCTGCTGATCCATAAACATCCCAAACATCTGACACAAACAGAAGAAGGATGAATCAGTCTGAAGGTTTCCAGCTCTTCGGTCACAGTTCTTGAGTCTGAATCCCTGAAGCGATGAGCCGAGCGCCGGCTGCTTCCTGCTCGTCTAACAGTCGGATCGTTTCAGGTTTTGTCAATCAAGAGAATGCTGAAACCTTTAATTCTTGCTGCTATTGATCAGCATTCTTATGAAATGTGGATCAGTTTCCTCAGACGTCTCGTTTAGTCCAAATACGTTCACAGAGAAAAGAAACCGGAAAACATTCACGTTTAGGACAGCTGAAATCACACGACTCAGACTGGTTTCTATTCAAAATTACGCCAATTAATTATCAAATCAGTTGATGGTTTAACAGTGAACGGCTTTATTGATTAAGGGCTGCATCCCAAACAGCAGGAAGTGATTAATTCATTACCTCCGCCTGTTTGAAGACCCACTGGTTCAATAAATGAGGTCTAACTGGCAGCAGCAGCAGCAGTCTGAGCGTGTGTCAGTTAGTCAGGACTAAAAACATCCAACATCCCCATCAACCTGCAAGCAAACAGGAAACCACAGCTGCTCGTTAAAACAGACAAAAACTNCAGAACCCAGATGTGTTCTTCCTCCTAAATGTCACGTGTCTATCTGCTGGTAGAACTGAAGGTAGAACTCTGGTTCTGAGGAGGAGGACTGATGTTTAGCTCTGGAGCCGCTGCAGTGAACATTAATGAGGAATCAGAGCGTAAACTGACCTCATGAGGAACTTCAGGTCCCACAGGATGCTGTACGCCACCGTCTGCACAGACAACAGGAGACAGGATCATGTGCTTTGACTGGATGTGTGCAGCAGCAGCGCCTCCTGCTGGCAGCCTGGCTGAGCTCAGAGCAGCAGCTTGTGGAGGAGCTGATTAAAGCTGCTGGTGGCTGTTAGTAAAAACCTGTTTGACTTTCTGTGTGATTAGAGAATCCTTGACTGTCAGAGAACCTGAGTCCAGCCTGAATGTCTGAGCGTTAAATGTTTACATCACATCCTGGGTTTGAGACCAATCGTTCTGAGACTAGTTATGAAATGAAGGATGGAGACGTGCTGCAGCAGAAACCAGGTCAGTGTTTGCAGCTTCATTATTTATAACATCAGACAAAATCACATTTAAATCCTGTTGTACCTTCACAAAACGTCTAAAAACCTGCAGACAGGAAACAGAAGGAGATGAATGGTGAAGACAATAAGAAGTCGTGTGCAGCTGCTGAGTGTGAGGATGGAACGAGCTGCTCCTGAACTCATCGCTCACTCCATTGGAGCTGGTGGACAAGCAGCTCAAGTCTTTGACTGAACCATCAGGAAACTGAACCCGAACCACAGACTACAGTGACTTCAGTCCAGTAAACAGGAAACAGGTTTACATGTGATCTGGATTCAACTGACCCGCGCTGTGCAGACAGCAACGAACTGGACTGGATCTACTTTGAGCTGCTTTTAATGCANAGGTAACTCACATGTTGTCAGTGAACCAATCAGAAGCTTCCAAAGCCATGACATCATCATCTGGGCTTTCCCAAGTAGTCTGAAGGCATCTTAGTGGATGTAAACTTCTGACTGTGAAGGAAGTCATAAACATTCTCTGTCTCATTATTCTGGTGTTTATCAGATAGAACTAATGCTGGTGATCCTGACTGAGCTGAAACAGGAAACGTTTGGTCTGATTTAACGTCAGACGCTGAGAAATAAATAAAGGTTTTTATTTGTATATTCCAAGTTTCAGCTGAATGTGATCCAACGATGGAGAACAAACTGGAGTGTGAGTATTTCAGGAGCTTCACTGTAAATAATGTCTGAAATGAATTAAAATTCACTTTTAACATCGTCTCAAACCTTTTTCTAGTAAAATGTATTTTAAACTCAGGAAGTGTTCTGTTTGCTTTCTTAATGCTGCTCCATTTATTCAACATCTTCTCCAAAAGCACGCCACAGAAAATCATTTCAGTCAGAGCGACCACCAGAAGACCAGCGCAGCAGCAACAGAACTGAAGTGAAGCAGCAGCGCCGCCTGCTGGAGGCTGTCGGTCATCACAGCGTTACTGGGCAGATTTCTGATTGGTCACCGGGTCTTTCACCATCTGGGTCAGAGCTGCAGCTTCGTCTTGTCGTCTCTGCCGGTTACAACAGATTCTGGTTCCTGACTGAGGAGGAGATGTCCTGACATGCAAAGCGGACCTCTTAGGGTCCGTTTGTCTCTTTTTTAATGAACGAACCGACTCAGGATCACACAGACTAATCAGCAACTGGTCTGTAACAGCTGCTGGTTTGTCGACTCGATTCCAGAAACCAGTGAAACCAGTTGTAATGACACATGATGAATAATAAACAGCCGTTTGAGGAGTTCTGGTTTCTGTCTGAAGCTTCTGAGAATCTGGAACAAACATGAGATGAATCTGCTGATGGACCTTCAAACCCAACAGACGGGTTTCTGCTGCAGCTCTGAACAGACCTGGTCGGTTCCGGACCGGCGTCTTTGTGGTTCTTCTGGTTTCTTTCTCTTTATTCACGTCACTGAATCAAAGCGTCTCAGGCTGGATTCTGCTGCTTCACTTCCTTCCTGTTCAGTTTTTATACGATAAAGACGTAAAAACGTTGTTTTAAAAAAACGAGGATTTATTTCAACAGAAATAGCTTCGTACAACAACCATGTGACACGTGGAGGAGCTCTGATTGGCCGCTGAGAACACACAGGTAAGAAATAGAAGCTGGAGGTGGTTCTCCTCTGGTTCTCCTCACCACTCCTTCTTCTTCTCGTCCATGGAGACCCCCCCCGGCCCCAGCGCCACCACCAGCAGCAGGCCTCCGACCACCGACGTGGTCTGGAAGAAGTCGTACTTGAGGAAGTCGTGCATGGGCCGGTGGGCCGGGACGGTCCAGAAGGCGTTGAAGGTGAAGTTGATGCACAGCAGCCAGAACACCAGCGTCAGCGCCGCCAGCTTGGTCTTGAAGCCCACAGCCACCAGAACCATGAGCGCCGTCCCCACCAGGTTCTGCAGCACCTGGACACAGACAGACAGGTCAGAACCAGATCAGAACCAGATCAGAACCAGAGATGAACCAGGTTCTTTCAGTTTATAAACTGAATGAACAACTGCATTTACAGAAAGGTTCTGAAGGTTCTAACAAACATCTGCTGGGTTTTAGTCTCGCTTTACTGAGTTCAGATTATCTGCAGAACCAACGAACCTCAAGAACTAAAGTCCAGCTGCACGTTAGGGTCCGGTATCTGGTTAAGGTCCGGTATCTGGTTAAAGTTAGTTATTTAGTTAATGTTGGTTGTCTGGTTAAGATAAGTCACATTAAGACACTAACATGTTTGTTATTTCAGTAAATGTTCTGAAGAACAAACCGGGTTTCTGATGTGGACTTTAGGTTCTGACTGATCGGGTGGATTTTATTTTTGTCCTGGTTCAAGGTTTCAGAGTTTCCTGGTCGTCGGCTGTCGGAGTGTCCTTGAATGCACCATCAGTCTGGATGAAGTGGTTCTCAGCGGTACAGTGAGTGGTTCTGGTTCTGGTCTGTTAGAGAGTCGTTTGGGTCTCACTTGACAGCAGCTAGCTGTCTGTAGCTGCTGCTTGGCCCAGAGCTCCCATCCTGATAAACAAGACGCTCGGTGGCCTTACAGCAGCTTACCTGTCCAGGTGAGCGTCCCACCCGACCAGCAGCTACAACAAGAAGCCACAAACGGCCTCCAACAGCTGGAACCGGGCCAAGACACCGACCCACCACCGGAGAACTGGACAGCTAGCCACTGCACCAGAGGAGTGTGCTGCTGCTGCGTTGACTCACTGTGAGCAGGCTGAGGTCCAAGTGCAGCAGCGTCATGAACATCAGAACCAGGAGAACCCGACCTCCCAGCTGCAGCAGGTGCTTCGGAGAACTCTGATGTCCCAGAGAAGGAACTCCAGCAAAAACACTGCGAGCCTCCGACCTGCACTCAGCCAGGAGAAGCAGAAGACCTCCACCCAGAGCCAGGTTCCTGCACAGAACCTCAGTCACATTAACAGAACCAGAGCCAGGTTCCTGCACAGAACATCACATCAACATCTGGAGAACAACAAATAAAAAAACCCTTCAACTTCTTCTGAGGATCTCAGGTATCTGCAGCTGTTTTCTTCATTTTAGGTCATTTCATATAAAATCAACCACATCAGAACCTCCTCAGAACATCTGGTTCTGATTCTGCAGCACCTTTATCNGTGTGTCAGTTAGTCAGGACTAAAAACATCCAACATCCCCATCAACCTGCAAGCAAACAGGAAACCACAGCTGCTCGTTAAAACAGACAAAAACTCCACGAAGTTCTGCGACGGCGGCGGAGGCAGCGTGACAGCGATTAAAACCTGCTTTAAACCTCACGATTACTGTCAAATTAGCTCTAGAAGTTTTAGTGTTTTCCGGTCACTTTCATTTTTCGATCAGTCAGTGTCTAAAAGCAACTTTTAAGTCCGATGAAACTTCAGCTCCATGCGGCTGAGCAAACCGCACCAGACTCCATTGAGAAATTGTTAATTTTAACACTTTCTAGCTACTCGACAGACGAACAGCGGGTAATGAACATCTTTTTTTCTTCCTGGATTTCATCACAGTTTCCTGCTGGCTTCGACCAACAGGAAACCCTCCACAACTTGGTCCAACATCAGCATATTAGGACAGATTTCCCAGCTGCTGTTGCTGTAATAATCGCGACCATTTCTCTGACACCTGGTCGATTCCGCTGTCTGACACGCAGCACCAGACTCCGTTTAAAAATCTGTCAATTTAAGGTTTCCTCGTTTCTCCACAGAAACTAACAGCAGGTAGACAACTATTACGGGCCGTTTATAGTTTCTTTACTCTCCGGCGAACAGACAATGTCAATAAAACCCATGTTTTAGAGTGAAAGTACATTTCCATCTGGACCACAGCTTCCTGTTCCTCGATCTGCGGCTTCTCTTCAAACTTGACAAAAGTTCACATTTAAAGCGACAAACTGCCTCCAAAGAATATTTATCATCCGGATTTAGACCAGATAATGTTAATTTTCCGGCTGTATTCTCAGCTGCTTTAAACGAGCACATATTGGAGCGGACTCATCCGGACCGGGTCGCAGCCCTGCCTGTGGCCGCCTCACAGTGCGCCCTCCCCGGTCAGAGCAGCTCACCTGGTCCGCCACGTCCTCCGCGCGGCTCATCACGTCTCCGTGTCGCATGTCGCTCCGCAGCGGCTCCGGCTCAGCGTCGATCCGCTCACAGGTGTCCCGGTCCGGCCGCCGGTGCTGATGATGCCCCGCTGGTCCTCCTCCGACCCACAATCCTGTGCGCAGGGCGGGAGCGCGCCCCCTGCGGGCGTGCACGGCGAGGCGTGCCACGTGGACGGAGGCTGCAGAAGCAGCTCAGTGAGAAAAACGGAATAAAGATGAAAGTGTGGGGATTTAAAGCTCCTCAGTGTGTTTCTGTGTGTTGTGGCTGCAGACAAGCAGCTTGTTTGTTCCTGAGTTTGTTTTCTGCTAAACCTGAGTGTGTTGGGCTGAACTCAGATCAGCTTCAGGTTAGAACTCAGCCTGACTGTCTTTGGCTGACGGCAGATAAATAAACCTGAGAATGAATCTGCACAAACAGCTTCTGGGAGACGGTTGATTCACCCGAGTGTTGTTGTTCTATGTGTGCAGCGAGCACTGAACAATGATGCTGAAAACCCAGTGAAACGCAGACAGAGGCTGATGGGAGTGAAACTAGAAAAGGAATCCAACACTGAATCAAAGTGTTCATAAGCTGAAGCCAAGGAGTCAAAGATGATCCCAGAAACACGGAACGAGTTCAACTGAATAAACGAGTTCAGTCCAAACAACAGACCTGAACCGTGATCAGCAGCATCTACGACTTCAGAAGGGCTCAAAGACGCAGAGATCAGAGGCCTCATGTACAAAGACTTGTGTGGATTTCAACCTGAAACCTGCCAACGCACAAACACATCCAGATGAACCACAGTGAGCGTACGCCTGAATCCAGCACATTTCCTTTGCGTGGAACTGACATGTTGGAGAACCAGACTCCTCCCCCTCCACGCCCCCAATTTAAATATGCAAAT
>NW_007579333.1:105507-106916 GCF_000690725.1 Stegastes partitus | reverse complement strand
TTTCCTGACATGTTCAGTGGTGTCCAGTTTGGATAGATGTGGATCAAACAACAGTCCCTCAAGAACACACATGGACATACCAGTATAAACACTGGAGTCCCATTATCAGCTTTACACACATTGTTTTCAAGTTTGAAATATGAGAGCAATACAAGTGTTTCTATTGGCACACAGTGTGTTTTAGTTCCCACCTCCTTATGTTAATATGTTTATGATCTTATTGTTGTATTCTAATAATATTCTGCTCTTGTTGTTATTTTAAACTTTAAAAAGAAAAATGTGCAGAAGTGGTGGAACAACGGTCTGCTCTCAAACCACAGAACAAACAACAGAAACAGTTCTCGTCACAGACTCGACTGTGAGACTCGTTTATTGCAGATGTAACAGCTGGTCATGTGACCTAACGTGCAGCTGCAGCTCCAGCAGCAGCCAGCAGGTGTCAGCGACGCACCCTGAGCCTGAGCAGGTGATCACCTGTCTGGCTGGAGCTCAGCGGGGCATCGTCCTCCCTCCATCATCACCTGGTGCACAGGTGCAGCGTGGGCCTCCGGTCAGGTGACGTCACCTTCATTGCTCTCCTCCCTCCTCCCCCTCCTCTATACAAACAACAACAACAAACAACAACAGTCAGCTGTTCTGGTATCTCTGTGAGGACCAGTTGCTGTGTGTGTGTGTGTGTGTGTGTGTGCGTGTTACCTGCAGGTTCAGGTAGTGTGTGTGTGTGTGTGTGCGTGTTACCTGCAGGTTCAGGTAGTGTGTGTGTGTCCGGCAGTGTGTGTGTCGCGCTGCAGTCTCTGTGTAGAAGAACTTGTTGCAGAGTCGACACACGAAGCCACAAACTGGAACCACAAAGCTACTTCCTGCAGACACACACAGAGGGGATTCACTGACGAGTTTCCAATAATCAGGACGTTGATGGCTGATCGTTAATCGATTCATTGCTGTTAATGGCTGATTGGAATAATCTGAGCCGACACGGCAGAAGCAGGAGTAGGTGGTGCATGTCAGTGACAGCTGTAGTTCCTGGAGGGTCCAGCAGGGGGAGCCTCCTGCTGCTGATCGTTTACCGAACTGTCCAGGACATTTAAACCAATCTTAGGTCGCTGTTTTTAGGCGTAGACCGTTACCGTAGCAACCACAGGGACGTACCATACATGGCGTGGGGGTCGTATTCTGATCCGGCTGGGTCCTCGGAGGTCGCCGTCTGCAACACATCATACATCAGAAACCGATCCAGAACCACCAGGTCAGCATCAGCCCCTCAAATGGATTTACCTCCAACCCTCGCTCTGACTCTTCAGCAACGTCCACCTCCCCCTCCTCCTCCTCCTCCTCCTCCTCCCCCTGCTTTTCTTCCAAAAAGCGGCGCCTTCGGAGGCGTCCACTTGTTGGGTCTCTTTCTTCCCCCT
>NW_007579333.1:102556-103071 GCF_000690725.1 Stegastes partitus | reverse complement strand
GCACACATGTAGCATCTTACATGTGTGTATACGGGTGTGTGTGTGTGTGTGTGTGTGTGTGTGTGTGTGTGTGTGTGTGTGTGTGTGTGTGTGTGTGTGTGTGTGTGTGTGTACCTGTCCTGCAGAGTGTGTGTGTTGAGGCAGATGGACTGCGTGATCTGCTGCAGCTTCTTCAGGTGTTCTGGTCCTGACATGTGTTCCTGAAACACCTGAACAACACCAACCTGGATCAGTCCTCATAGAACCCACCAGACCTGAACCAAGCTCCACCAGATGTTCTGAGGAGGTTCTGGTTTCACTGTGTTTATACACTAACTGGTGTCTCCACCTGCAGACCACAGCGCCGGTATCTCACCGGTACCAGTTGACACTGCCTGATGTTTCTCACCTGCAGAGAGCGACAGGTGAGGCTGCAGACGTGACAGTGGAGGAGTCCACCTGTCTGTCTGTCCGCCGTCCTGTCCGCCTGTCCGAACTCTCGGCTCTCGCTGCTCTGCTGGATGGTGACCTTCAGG
>NW_007579333.1:92925-101650 GCF_000690725.1 Stegastes partitus | reverse complement strand
ACACACAGCAGAACACACACACAGCAGAACACCAGAACTCAGTACAGTACATGAGAACAGGATGTCTAATGGGTCCACCTCAGCTGCTCTGCTGTCGTCGCTGTGTTCTGCCGCCACCTGCTGGTCCGGAGGAGGAACAT
This sequence comes from Stegastes partitus, assembly GCF_000690725.1. Lineage (NCBI taxonomy): Eukaryota > Metazoa > Chordata > Actinopteri > Pomacentridae > Stegastes > Stegastes partitus. The sequence continues at coordinate 101,510 of NW_007579333.1, read as the reverse complement.
CTGCAACACAAAGCAGCTCATCAGGGACCGATTGAGACACACAGCGACCCTGAGCGGCGCCGTGCTCACCTGGACCACGTGACCCCGGGGCTGTGTCTCTATTGGTCAGAGCTGCAGCCTCCTCGCTGCTGTGGAGACATTCAGCACGTGTTATCATTCCCGTGGTGTGGCTGTCTCTGCTGTTGGTAGTCATCTATCAGAACTTCCTACAACTGGCTTCTCCCTGATGCCTGGACACTGGACTGAACACTATCCTCTATGAGCGCTACCACAATAAACACATGTTCTGCTAGCGTGCTCCTCCTGCCTGTTGAACTGTGGTTCAGTTTGAAGCTGGAGCAACCTGTGCAGCCTCCAGGTGGCGCTATCAGCTCTGCGATTCTGAACACAAACATGAACTTAGACCGACCCGTCCATCCTCGCTCTCTTCGACTCCGCCTCTCCTGAACCTCCATCCGCCCCCGGGGCTCCAGGTCGCCGTCCTCTCTCTTCTTCTGTGGTGTCGGGGCTGCAGCTCGGCCGGCTGGCGGAGCTTCCTGTCGCCTGAACAACAACACAGAGGTCTGTGAAATGGATCCGCGGCGGGAGGGTGAGTTTGTTTCTGTACCTGCTGGGGTGGAGGCAGCCTCCTCTGGGCGGCGCCGACGGGGAATCGAACCCTCGACACGCTGCTTCCTGCCGCAGGTAGAAAACACCTGCAGGGACATTGGAGCAGGTGAAGACGCGATGATATGAAGAGGACAGAAGCTCCTGATCCTGTCTGATAAACGTGAACTTCTATTTATTATATTTAATGTTAACAAGAATCAACAAACGTCCTTCAAACAGCGTCTGATTCATGAAGTCAGAATTAAAAAAGGGACATTTTTCATTTTTTTCTCCACGCAGGCGACATCAGACCAGTTGTAGAAACCAGCACACCTGGACTGGACGTACAGGTGTGAGTGAAGCTGTGTTCTGGTCTTCATTCTTATTCTGATGAAACGAGACCAACACACCTGAAGCCACCAGAAACCCACCAGAACGTCCAGTTCTCACCTGTCGGTCCTCCGCGGCTGTCTGACCATGACAAAGGTTCACCTGCTCACCTGTGTGTGCAGGTAAAGAGCAGTTTCAACGTCAGATACAGGAACCATTCATCTCCTGCTGAGTGTGACTTTACTGAATAGAACAGAACTTTATTGATCCCTTTGGTGCAAACCTCAGGGATTCTACTTTGCTGTCAGTAAATCCGGGTTTAACCACCACTGACTGAACACAGACATGAAAGACTGCTTCTACAACCAGCGCTGTGTTCATTCCTCTTCTACCTCTAATATGTATGTATATATATCTACATTTGCACTGCTTATTATTATTATTATTATTATTATTATTACTATTGTTGTTGTTATTACTATTGTTGTTGTTATTACTGTTATTATCACTACTATTATTATATACTTAATCCCTATCTTTTATATATATATACATATATCTTTTCTATATTCCCCCCATTCAGAAGCCCATTTTTCATATTCTGTTTTGCACTACCCACCTTGTTTGCACTATTTCTTATATTTTTTATTTTTTGTTTTTTCCTGTCTCGTATATGTGTACCTCTGTTGAAAGCTGCTATCAACGATGTGGATTTCTCCACTGTGAGATAAATAAAGGCTGATCTTATCTTATCTTATTCAAAACTCCATTAACATCTGGGGGGATTTTAAGGTCGTCCCCCCACAGCAGACACAGAGACCGACTTCAATCTGACATGAAACACAACAACTCAACAAGAGCCTGGTGGGAAGTATGTGAGCCGAATTCAAAATGAAACGTCAGAAATTCCTAAAATGTCTTCATTCATTCATTCTGGTGGATGTTAGTTGGCTGGTTAGCAAACAAACTTTAAATTAGCTGTTTTTAAATAGAAATCCTGCACGATATGTGGTTGACTAACACAATAAAATAAAGCATTTTTCTCCTAACAAACTGCTGATTTTAATATTTTGTCTCTCTCAGGTATTAAAGGGATTACGTTTCCTTAACTAATAATGTTGTTAATATGTTGTAGAGTTTTAGCTTCACTGGTCCCTACAAAGGCAGAAGCTGACTTCTTAAATAAATTACACCAACTTTGTGGACGGTTTAGGACAGTTTGGTGCTTATTGCGTGAGCCGAGTTAAAAAAGGACTTTCACTGATTGCTAAAATGTACTAATGTGTTTATTACGATGGACGTTACTCGGTTGAGAAGCAAATAAACACTAAATGTGTGTTTTTTAAACGGGAATTTCGCGCTATACGCGCCTACGCTAAAGCTAAAGCTAACAAGCGGCTTTTCTACACAAACTCAGTTTCAGGTCTCATGTCTGACATTTATTCACAGCTATTATCAGCAGAAACGTACGTTTGAGTTTAGCTGCATGTTTATTTAACTCACCTCAGCGCTCAGCAGAACCTAAAGCTAACTGGGCTTCATGTAAACAGCCGCCGCTGGCTGGCTGTGAGCTGCGGTGTCGCCCCCTGCAGGGCCGGAGGGGCAGCGGCTGGTCACCCACACACTCTCCTGGTCCGTCACAAAAATCTTGTTTTGTTTTCTTTCTGTTTTCCGACAAATATATTCAGAAAAATGAGCACATGTTGGAGGATTTGCATCTTTATAAACAACAGGCACAAAACAAACACGCAAACAAACAAATAAATGACACAAACTCATTCTGTTAGTAATTTATTATTATTATTATTATTATTATTATTATTATTATTATTATTATTATTATTATTTAAACAACTCGTTTTAAAACACTGGCTTTCTTTGAAATTCAAAGCTATTAAATCCTTCCCCTGACTCCCAGGTGGTGAATGTTTGGTCCCTGCAGGAGAATGAATCAGAAGATCAATAAAACCCAAGGACAGGGCTGTAAATGAGCTGCGTGTTCGTCCGTGTGGTCCTGTTAAATCAACTCATAAATTAACTGCTGTATTGTGTGCGTCTGTGTTTCCAGGCCTCTGATTGGCTGATGGCGTCTGGAAGTCATTTGCAGGTTGCAGTGGATCTGCTGGTATTTCCTGGATTCACTGAGCAGACAGACTGAAAACAGACTGAAACACTTCCCACGACAGGTTTATGGCAGGAAAAGTGTCACGAAGCAAAACATGGTCAGTGAGCAATCATTAGTGGTTCTGCTGAACAGTTCTGGACACTGATTCCTGACAGTACGGTGGCCCTGGAGGCTCAAACGCTGACAGCACACGAGCATTGAGAGAAAGTGATGAACACGGCTCAGAAACACGACGTCACCGAAGTGGACCAGAACTCTGCGTCTCCATCAGGAACGTTAAAGTCACGACGCTGGATGATAAACGTTCCTGAAACGCTCCATCATTTGTCAGAAACTGTGATTTGTTCTCTACCTGGAGGACACACACACTCTATAGAGCTCCTGTTTCTGTGAGTTCTCACAGAGAACCAACCAGAACCAATCAGACAGTAATCACTGATCAATCAGATATAATCACTGATCACAGTCTCTGGCTAACAGTTGCTCCACTGTTGTGTCCAAAACGTTACATGATAACAAAGGAAGAACTTTCAGTGGAACTTTCTGACATTTGAGGAACCTAGAGACCTACAGAACCTCCTACATTAGACCTAGAACCACCTAAATTAACCCAAGAACCCTTTCAGGAGCACAAACACCTCCTGTGGGAGTTTCAGCATTTCTAGTGGAACGTAAACTAAGACTGCTAGTACGGCCTCTAGAACCTCCTCAGTGATCACTAAAGGAACCTAAAGCCTGCTACAGGATCACGGCCACCTCAGACACAACCCCGTCACCCTCAGTTACCACCAGAACCTGCCCAAAGTGAGCCAGGATCTCCTCAGTGATCCCCTTAATGACCATCAAAACCTGCAATAACAAAAACAGTGGACCTCCAGGACGTTCTACAAGAATACGAAAACCACATAAATGAATTTTCGAAGCACCTAAACCTTCTAAATGAGTTCTTGAACCACCCGAGCCACTAATAGTTCATTCATTCATGATGTTTCAGAGCTTTTACAGTCAGCTGCAGATCAGCACAGGAAACGCTGTTCTGTAGTGAAGCTGGCGCTCAGCTGCTGCAGCATCGTGTGACAGCGACAATAAGACAAACGTTTCTGTACCGGTGTGTCTCGGTTCAGGCTGTGGAACACAGAGTCAACAGCGCCACCACCAGGCCACGCTGTGGTCTACAACACTGACCTCTGTAATGTCCACCAGCACACTGCTCTGGAGCCAGATTGTTCCTGAAAAGGTAAAAACGCTGAATCTGGACTCCATCGGTGACCCGAATGTGTTTCCACTGAGGACGTATCAGGTTTAAATAGCTGCTGCTGCTGCTGCTGCTCTGGTTTTTCACTTTATACAGTAAAAACTGTTTCCAGCAGCCTGGAATGTAACACAACAAACCTCTATGTCTGTGAGGACCGCCAGTGTCACAATAAATCCACAGCATCTGACCGGGACTCTAACCTGGGCCCTGAAGAAGCCTTTAAAGGTCTTTTGTTAAGGAAAAATCAAACTGAATGTGCTGTAAAAACTCCATCTGGTCCTCACAAATATAGACGTATGAGTCCACACACACACACTATAGAAATATAAATAAACTGGGCGTCTGTTATTGATTTATCGTCTCTTCACAGTAAAATGTGTTTTTCATTGTGGTTGGAAAAAGCCTCTCTGAGAAGAAAATAACACACACGACCAGAAGTATGTGGACAGCTGAGCAGAGTGACATGTGACTGATGAATGTTCGCCTCCAGTCGGCTCTCAGCTCAGGTTTCTCACCAGCAAACCAGGATATTCACGGAGCTGGTTTTAGTCACAGAGCCACAAAGTGTTTCCATCCGTCTGTTTTCATGCACTTTTAACATCTGCATAACAAAAGCTGCATGAATTAGTCAGAAAAAGCGTCTTTTTCTGGTGCACACAGTTTGGAAAAGTCTCAGAAGAGTCTTGAACCTGCATTCTGTGTAACAGCCACCAGGGGGCGACGCCTCTGGCTTAAAAAATAAATCTGATGGTACAGAACTCTGTGAGGACATGGTCCGACTTCTCACCTGATCTGGTACCTGGACTGAAGGCCGACAAATCCTGAGTCATGACCAGAATGTTCTGGCCTTGGGTGAGGATTTGTTAGTTTGACTTGGGACTTGTTGGTCGTAACTAAGGATTTGTTGGTCTTGAGTCAGGATTGGTTGGTCCCAAATAAGGATTTGTAGGTTTTAAAAATCAGGATTTGTTGGTCAGGAATTATTAGTCTTGACTTGGGACTTCTCGATCTTGACGAAGGACTTGGTGATCTTTACACTGGACTTGTTGGTCTTGACTGCAGCGTTAGCAACCATTACTTGATACCCGTTGGTCTAGACTCAGGATTTTTCAGTCTTGAGTCAGGATTTGGGATTTGTTGATCTTGATTCAAGAGTAGTTGGTCTTAATTGAAAACTTGAGTCGGGAGAGACCACAGTAGCAACAACCACCTTCCAAACTCAAGGCTTCAAAACAGCAGTCTGCAAACCAGTGGATGTCCATCTTTTATAAACAGTCCAAGCTCTGATGCTTCTGGTGTTTATTCCTCTGTTTTAAGAGTTTCTTCAGACAGTCAGCAGTAAACATTGTGAAGGAATGAACAGAATTACTGCTCATAAAAATGCAGATTATTTACAGTTTTGACCTTTTTTTAACCATCAGCATGTAAATTCTGACTTTTCCCTGTGATGTTATGCTCTGTAAAAGAAAAGAAAGGAAAACGTAGAACAGTTAAACACTGAGCAGATTCTATACAGTGTTGAGCTGCTGTGAAGCTGCAGTTCAGCTGCTGAGGTCCTGCTGGTTAATGGATTCACCACATGTTGCTTCGGTTTCCTCTGAATGGAGACGGACTGAGAGGTTTTCATTACTGCTGCTGCTCTCTGAGGACTTCCAGCTTCCTTTGGTCTAAATCTGGTTCTGTCATTTTCAGCAGGAGCAGCAGCTCGGCTCCTTCAGGTCCAGTTTAAACTCGCTATAATGTGATTTAAGCAGCAGTGAGCGGGTCGGGTCAGGTCGGGTCGGGCCACGATCTTCAAGTTTAACCTCCCTCAATCCCCTTTGTGGTTCCTGAATCCTGAAGTTCTGATGGAACCTGAACCCCACAGCTTCAGTCAATGACTTGCTGATCTTTTTTTGGAATTTACTGGTCTCGTATCAGAATTTGTTGATCCAAACTCAAGATTTGTTGGTCTTGACTAAGAATTTGGGGATCTTGACTGAGGATTTGTTGATCTTTACTTAGACGTCGTTGGTCTTGATTGAGCATTTGTTTATCCGGACTTGATTTGTCAATTCAAATCGTAATTTGTTAGTCTGGATTCAGGACTAGTTCGTCTTAGAAATAACTAACTTGGTTATGATGGAGAATTTGTTGATTTTGATTCAGGATTTGTTGATCCTGACTCATGATTTGTATGTCTTGACTTTGCTAGTCTATAGTCAGGATTTGTTAGTCTTGGAACTTTTTGGTCGTGAGTCTGGACTTGTTGATCTTTACTTGGAACACTTTGGTCTTAATTGAAGATTTGTTGAAAAAACATTGTTGGTCTTAAGTCAGGATTAGTTTCTCTCTAAGAACATCATATGAACTGTTTCCTTCCAGAAGGTTTAGTTTTTTTTCAGCGGCCTTGTTGCAAACGTTGGTTTTACGTGAAGCAGCATCAGTGAGGAGTTGATGCTACCCGGTGTTTGAACACAAAGTCACACAGAACTGACTGATGACGTGATGCAGGAGCAGCGAAGAAGAAACACTTGTTTGTTCTTTTTCCTTTAATTAATATTAAAAAAAGTTTCACACCGACGGCAGCGACAGGGAACTCGGGCTTGAACCTGCGACATCAACAACATGTTCAACATGCTGAGCCTCCGAGTCGCGACCCCGAGTGGCGTCAGAGTAACGTTCATGTACAAAGAGAAGAATAACTATTAATATGATAGCGTTCATCAGCTGATCTGCACCTCTGAGCTCCGCCTCTTTGGTTCCAAAACAAAAGTCTGTTCAGTCCGTCACCTGACCGTCACCTGACCGCTGTCATGGCCGCCGGACAGAGGAAGTGACATCACCTGAAGGTCAATAAAAGTCCTGGTCGTAGTCTGTGGCCTCCATCAGCTGCTTCATCTCAGACACACTGTTGGCCAAGTAGGACGACAGCTCCTCTGACAGACAGACAGACAGACAGACAGGTGGTAGCAAAGCTTTTTATTCTTATTTTGAGATTTATTTTCTAGTTTCAGTGTTGACTGTCGTCTCACCTGCTCCCAGAACTCCCAGTACGGCGGAGGCGGAGACTGATCCCAGGTTGTTGCGAGCTATGCAGCGATAGGTTCCAGAGTCTCCGGGCTCCGCCCCCTCGATCTGCAGCCAACTGGAGAGCTCGAATTTAAGAGGCCCGCCCCTAGACTGGGAGAGCCGATCAGAAATCAGCTGCTGAGGCTTGCCCTCTGATCTGGCTCAGAAAGACGTACTACTGTTGTACTGTTCCTTTAAGAGAGGGCGGGGCTACAGGCTCAGGTGCGTCCTACCTGGACGGAGATGTGAGGGTCGTCTCCGGGCAGGACGACGTCTCGTCCCTCCTTCCTCCACTCGACCAGAGCCATCGGAAACGCAAAGACCTCGCAGAGAAACACCAGACTGCTGCCCGTCCCGTTGACCTGGTTCTGAGGAGGGACCTTGATGACCGGCACTGACGCACAGGTGAGAGACAGGTGAGAGACAGAGACACAAACAGGTGAGAGATGGAGAAATGTTGAGTTTTTTGGACAACTTTAAATCATTTTTGGACATTTTTTTTCATTTGAACAAGTTCTGAGTCGCCTAATGAACCCTGTTGGACACTTTCTGAACACATTCAGGGTTTCTTTCATATTTCGGACTGGTTTGAGTCATTACGGACAAATGGTGAGTATTTTAGATACGTTTTAGTCATTGTGGTCAGTTTGCTTTCATTTAGGACACATTTTGATCCCTTTTGGACAGTTTTAGTTCTTTTGAACAACCTTTTATTGTCCTGGCTGTCAGCTTGAAGTCTTTCTGGACAGTTTTCCTGTGACGACTCACACCACAGGATCTGATCTACGTCAGACATCAACATCACAGTCGTCTGTGTGTTTTAAAGAAAGTGAACCAAAGATGTTCTATCAGACAGAAGTGTCACGTGAAATGTTCCATCTGAGAGTTGCAGCTCAGTTCTTCAGTCTGATGTCGGACGGAGAGGAAACCCGGTTTATTCAGGGAGCAGAGACGCTGTAATCATACGAGGCAGCTGATTACAGAGCAGGCTGATACCTCCTCCATGTTAATGAGTGTTTTAGGCTCCAGCTCTGACTGAGGAATGAAAACTGCCTCCGACATCATATCTGGACCATTAAACCCACTCAGTTCTGAGGCTGGAGACCCGGCTGGTGGTTATATTTCATCAACATAACTTTATTCAACGTGTTGCACTTAAAACGTTGACACAAACGAACCACATTTCTAATTACACTCAAAACAGATTCTGTAAAAAAGGAAACATTCAGAGAGTTT
>NW_007579333.1:80094-91212 GCF_000690725.1 Stegastes partitus | reverse complement strand
ATCACAGGTGATTGGACCACATCGCAGGTGACCGGACCACATCACAGGTGATTGGACCACATCACAGGTGATTGGACCACATCACAGGTGATTGGTCCACATCGCAGGTGATCGGACCACATCACAGGTGACCGGACCACATCACAGGTGATCGGACCACATCACAGGTGACCGGATCACATCACAGGTGATTGAATGTATTTAATCTGCATTAAGATGAAAAATCAGGATCAGTTAAAATAAAAAATCTGGTGGAATGAAGGAAACTCGCAGGTTTTCCACCAGATCATTTCTGTTTGTTTGTTTGTTTGTTTGTTTGTTTGTTTGTTTGTCCTCTGTGCCAGGTAAACAGCTGCTCCAGGTGCGCCTACCTGTCCTGCACGGGCTCCTCCCTCTGCTCTGCAGTTGCGGGTTGGAGAACGCGGCCTCTCGGAACCGACACATGTTCATGTACGTGGTTCCGTCCGACCCGCAGACCGGCTGCTGCTCCTCACACGCGCACACCGCCTCCTCCTCCTCCTCCTCCTCCTCCTCCGCCGCCGCCGCCGGTCCCGGTGCTCTTCCTGCGGACCGCCGCTCCGCCTCACACCGCAGCCCGGTGCCGCACAGCCCGTAGAACCGGCTCCGGTCCCCCGGGTCGCAGGCTTGTCCCTCCAGGTTCCCGCACTCCAGGCAGCAGCCGCAGGAGTCCGGCACCAGTCCGGCCCGGCAGCCGCGGGTCTCCGGGCACAGGTCCGGCTCACACGGCCCGCAGCGCTCCGCTCCGCCGGTCCGGTTCCCGCCGCCGAGCTCCTCGTCCAGCCGGTCGTAGTCCAGCAGCGGGTCGGAGAGCAGCAGCTGGCCGGGAGAGGAGGCGCTGAGGGCGGGCAGCCGGCTGGGGAGGCCCCGGCATGAGTGGAGGGTCACACAGACGGCCAGCAGAACCAGAACCCGCATCTTCTCCGGGACTCTGGGTCCGTCCAGACCAACGGGGAGCCGCTGGGTCGAACCGGGTCAGTGTCCGGGAAGGAGCCGCGAATCAACCGAGAGTTTGGACCCGAACCTCACATTCCTGTCCGGAAACAAACGGAAAGAGACGAAAAGGGGACGAAGGAAGCCGGAAATAACCCGGTAAAGACGGACACGAGCTCCGGAGCAGAACCGGGAGAGCAGGACAGAACCAGGACCGGACCTGAGCCCGAACACAACCTGACTGAGCTGCAAACAGCTGATCACACGCACGAGACCTGCTGTCAAGTCCTCCACAATAACACACAGCTTCCTCACGCCCTTCACAATAAAAGCCTGGAACCGGCCAGCAGAGCGTAACGGAGTACATTTACTCGAGTACTGCACAGAACAACGTGGAGTTACTTTACTTCAGTTCTTCTACTATTTGCAGATTTAGTGCAACGATGTAAAACGTGATCAGCAAACAAACTCTGATGGGATCAAATTCTGTGAAATAAAACTTTATGAATGAAAAAGCAGCTCCGCTGGGTTTCCAACACGTAGTGAATTAGTCAAATGAATCCCCATAAATGACTCATCTCTGATATTGAATTGAAATTCACACGACTGGACGTGAGCTGGATGAGTCTGGAGCGGATCAGAACACTGATCAGAACACATTTATCATCAATATTCTACATGTTCAGTCATTTAAATCACTGGCGGCTTTCAGGTTTTATTTTGAAAGGTTAGGGTTCTGGTTCCTCTCTCACTGAGTCCCACCTGACGCTCTCAGCTGTTCTCACCATGCTGCAGGCTCCAGAACCACCCGGAGCCTTTGAGTTGAAGTGGGTCCTGGTTCTGGAGGTTCTGCAGGGCCGAGCTGCAAAGTTCTGCAGCAGCAGGTTCCCGGTTCTCATGGTCTCATTCTGTTTCCGGTTCTCTTTTCTCTGGTTCTGTGGCTGGCTATTTTTTAAAATCCAGGTTCTGTTTTTTTAGTCCTGTTTTGACTGATCCTGGTTCTGGTTCTGAGTTCTTTTGTTGCTTTTTTTCTGTTTACTAATTTGGTTTTCTGATCTTTTTTTTAATCCTACCTTTTATTTTTGGTTCTGCTTCTTGTTCTGCGGGGTGGTTCTGTTGGACTCCATCCTGAGCTGCTGCTGTGGACTCTCGACAGTGTGTCGGTGGTTCCTCAGAACAAAGCGGGCCGCTCAGACAGGAATAGTTCTGTAATTGAGGGTTTGTGGCGGCTGCGGTTCTGCTCTCAGTTATTTTCTGCTGCCGGAACAAGTCTGGACGGATTCTGTTGTGTTTACTGTCGGTTCCACCTGGACCGTGTTCAACCTGCACGATCAGAACCCAGAGTTCCACCGAAGCTGTGGTTTAAATCAAGTTTAGAGGATCAATAATCAGCTTCATTACCGTAATGTCCGGACTATGAGCGGCTGCTCATAGTCCGGACATTACGGTAATTTTATTTATGGATTTTTGGAGGTTGGACACTGAAGAAGACGACTTTAGTGGTTTTAGTGCAGGAGGAAGATGAAGATAGCCATCAGTGACTTTTCCTGGTAGCTGCTGGAGTTTTATTTCCTTAACCAGCCGTGTTACAGGAAGTGTTCAGAAAAAAGCCTCTACGGTACGTATCTGTGGATGTTACCGCTACGCATTTAATTAAAGGTTAAAACATCTTTCTGTGTAAATATCTCATGTTCCAACGTGGACACCTGCAGCTTAGAGACCAGAGCAGGCGGTAAATGTGGGCGGGGCAGAGAGGGCCCGCCTCTCAATCCGTCTGACCAATCGCTGCTCCTATGGCTCCGCCCCCCTCCCACGATTTTTGCGTCACTGGCTCCAAAAATCCAAGATGTCAACCAGGAAGTAGCAAAACCCTGGCTTCATGTTCTCAGAGCAGAAACCAACGGGTGACGTCACGGCAGCTACGTCCATCTGTTATACAGTCTGTGGTTTAAAGTCAGTGGGCGGGGCTTATATTCAGGTGCTCAGTAGTCCAGACATTACGGTACGAGGGCTTATTTAGTCAGATGTAATTTGATACCTTCAACAAAAACATGACAAAGTGTGCAGCGATAAAATAAATGAATATCTAGTCTGGTGTTGCAGCTTTTCAAAGGTTTTTATTCGTTCACAGGTTGAATTCTTCTGCCGAACATGAAAGCCTTCACGCTGACGCAGCAGAACTCGGGTTCGGTTCGTCGGTCGTTGACTCAGAACAAACATTCCAATAGTTGTTCAAATAAAAGGGTTTTCTGGTTATTCCAGTTTCTGATGTTTAACCGAACATGCAGCAGCTTGTAGCTCTGCACATCCAGAACCAGCACCTAGAACCTGTGAACTCCAGGTTCTGGTTCCTACCAACGATCCACATCAACGTTTAGTCTGAACATGTAAAACCCAGAACCTTGTCTGGTCCAGCTTCACCACATCAGGTTCTACTGAACCATGGGTCCATCCATAGACAGACACTGACAGGAGCTTTCAGGATCAGAACCGGCCCGGTTGGAGGTTTGGCACCTTTTTTTTTTTTTCATTTTAAGGACCAATAATTAAACTTGTTGGATCCGTTCAGTCGTAGCGGTTCTGTCTGGTCACCACGTTTCATGGCTGTCAGAGTTTTGTTTGACAGGTTTCTGGGTCGTTCCTCTGCAGGATCGGTTCAGGACGGCTTCAGGTGATCTGCAGGTGTGTGAGGTCACGACCCCGCCTCCCCCCCGGCGCCCCCCTCCTCCTCCCTCGAGCAGAGCCCAGACACGAACAGGCAGTCGTAGTTCCACAGCAGCAGCAGCAGCGCCACCAGCAGGACGCAGAGCAGCAGCACGGCCAGCAGGAGGCGGCGGCGGCACGCAGCGGAGCAGAGGGGGGCGCCCAGGGGGGGAGGGAGGAGAGGAGGAGGGGAGGGGGAGCAGCGACGGAGCCACAGACACAAACGCTTCAGTCCAGAAGGTTCGTGTTCACACCTGCCGGGAGACATCTGGAGGTTCTGGAGGTTCTGGAGGTTTTGGAGGTGTTTGGTGTTCTGGTGAATCTGAGCTGAACATTAAAAACAGACACATCAGTGAAGCTACAAAATCAGCGCATCCCAATCTGAGGGTCGGGGCCCCACAAAGGGCCCCGCAATAAATCTGAGGGTCGACAAGAAGAACAAAGAAACAACGTGTCAGCAGCATCAGAAACAGGAAGATCTAAAGACGGAGGTCCAGGAACATCAAGCCAACAGCAGGAAGAAACTACAAATGTACGCTAAAATGAGACTGAAAACAGGGATGCACCAGATATCGGCGTCCACATCGGTATCGGTCCGATGAAGACGGTCGTCTAACGTCAGCGCCGTCGCCTCTACGTCTGATGTCGCTGCTGTTTCAGATGTTTTTATCTACATGTCCTGGACTTAAACATGTTTTACTTCTGTTACGTAATAAAGAAGCCCATGTGGTCTAATCTGGACTTCTTCTGAACAGTTCTCACAGTGTTTGCTGAGAACCTCGACATCAGTGACATCAGAACCAGAACATCTGTATCAGCCAGACAGTTTAATATCCTGGATCAGTAATTCAAAGTAAAACAAAGTGACCAGAACCACCACAGACGGACATAAACGGATGTGAATCAGCAGACGGGCGAGCAGCGAAGCCCGTCGTGTGTTTACTGTGTTTCACCACCAGAACCCTGTCGGATCAGCACAAAGCGTTTCTGCACCTCGTCGCGCTGCAGCCGTGACCCTCTGACTTTAACCCTCACCATGAAACCAGATGCGTTAGTCAGACACACTGCATCATCTCGTGCTCCTGGTTCTGCTCCCTCATCATGGAGCACCGTCAGAACCTCCTGAGGGAACCTGGAGGACTCAGAGAACGTCTTCAAGAGCATTTCAAGAAACTAGTTGTATCTGCTCTCAGATGTACGTCGCTTTGGATAAAAGCATCTGCTGAATGAAATTGTAAACTGTAAAAATTGTAAACCCAGGGAGCCTCCTCCAGGCTCCTCCAGGCTCCTCCAGGCTCCTCCAGGCTCCTCCAGGCTCCTCCAGGGACTATTCAGACGTTAGATCACAGACTGTTCACTCTTCCTCTTCCTCGTCGCTCTGCTTCATTCTCAGCTCTAAAAATAACTGAGCATCGCCACGGCAACCGACCAAAGGGCTTCAGGGTTACCGTGACGACCACCGAGAGGAGCTCACGTGTCACGTGTTGAGAAACCAGCTGCTTCAGACCTGCTCGGGGTTTTCACACGCAAACGAACTGAAAGGGAAGTTTCAGGTTTTTCAGCTTAAAACAAGGTTTCCTCTGACACGTGTCATCAGCAGCCCTCGTAAGCGTCGCTGTTCGCTTAAAGGCACATTTATAAATAAAGATTATTGAAACGACAAACTGTGACGGACTCTAAATAAAGTTTTATTGAACCCTCTCACTCACCTCTCAGCTCTTCTTCTGTGGTTCCTGCTGCGTCTCCTCTTCTTCTGTGGTGGAGAACAAACACCTGGAGCTTCTTCTGCAGTGCGTGTGGCTCCGCCCACGGTCTCCTCAGCCAATCACAGGAGCCGATCAGAGAGTTTGACCTTCAGACTGAGAGTCAACAGACAGAAGCACAGCTCAGAGTCCCTAAATCTGCCCCCGAAGACCCTAAAACTCACCCCAAGACTGTCTCAGATACCCCCAAGCTGCCTCCAAACCCTCAAATCTCCCCCAAAACTACAAAATTGGCCCCAACACCCCAAAACTGCCCTAAAACAACAAAAAAATGCCCCAACACCCCAAAACTGCCCTAAAACAACAAAAAACTGCCCCAACACCCCAAAACTACCCTAAAAAACCCCACAAAACCTGCCAAAAAAACCCAACCCATTAACGCCCCTACAACTACCCCCAACCCTTCAGCTGCCTCTAATACCCCCAAACAGCCTGAACATTCCAAACTGCCATCTAAAACAATAACACCCACAAATCTGCCCCCAGTACCCTCAAACTGCCTGAGCATCCCACAAGTGCCCCACAAAAGCACAAAATTGCCCCTAGCACCCCAAACTGCCCCCTGAAAAGCACAAAGCTTCTTCTTCAGTATCTCCACGTCCCCCGACAGGCCCAACATTTCAGACGCTGAGCTGAACACGTGAAACTGTAAAACACAAACTTCCCAGAAAGTTTACGACAAAGACATTCGTGGAACGCTCACCAGAGTCGTGACCGCCCGCGCTGCTCCGCTGGACTACACTTCCCAGAATCCTCTGCTGTGACTCCAGTCTGACCTCAGAGTCAACACTTGAAGTTTGAGTTGAAACGAAGCCAGAAACTGCTGAGTTTGAGTTCAAAGAACCTGAGCCGGATGAAACGGGTTTGTCACGGCTCGGTCTGAGCAGCAGCAGTGATGAACATGTGCTCCTGTAGTTCATCGTACTGCAGTCCAAGTACAGTATCGGCAGCAACACTTCACATTGTTAGCAGCACTGTTTATAGGCATATAGTGGGTCTCAAAGTGGGGCTCACGGCCCTCCAAAGGGTCACCAGATCAATCTGATGGTGCCGCTCCCCTCCAAATGCCTCCAATACCCCCAAAACTGCCCCACCAATCACCCCAAACTCCTCCAACAAATACCCAAAAACATCCAGATGAAATTTCTCTAAACCTGCCCCCAGACCCACTAAACACCCCTAAAGTCTACCATTACTCACCCTGATGACCCCATACTCACCCACCAAACACCCTAATGGCATCTCCACCAGCTAGATCCCCAGAGACCCTTAAAATACCCTGAAAACCAGCTCCAGCTCTACCAGCCGCCTTCGAAACCATGTCCACCAGTCACCCCAAAACCAAACTAACCAACCAAATACCCCAAAACACTCCTCCAAAATGTCTGTTAAACCCTCTCACTCATAACCTTCGACTTATCCTACAAAATACCCCACAAAACCACCCCAGCTACCTTAGACTTAGACTAGACTTAGACAAAATACCCCACAAAACCACCCCAGCTACCTTACTAAAGAAGCCAAAAACATTCCCACCAAATGTCCTCAAAACTTTTTGACCAAACACCCCCAAACCCTTCCAAAGACTTCTTTAAATATCCCATAATAGCCCTACTAACTACCCCCCAATCTCCCCAGACCCACCACCCAAACCCAACAAAACAGCTCAACCAAACACCCCCAAAATGCTGCCAGTCATCTCCAAGACTTTCAAAAAGTTTTCACCAAATACCCCATAAACAATCCTATGACATGTAACCTCAAACTCTTAGCAATAACCCTAAAAAGACCCTAAACTACCCTGAACACTCCCACCAACCACCTGAAACTCCCCCAGCAAACACCCTTAAACCCAACAATCACTCGCAGAACACACCCACCTCCCAGATACCCCTACAAACCTCCAGACCTTCACCAAACCCCTTCACAAGACGTTTCCCTCGTCAGTGAGTTCATAAACCAGAGCCCAGTTCGTTTTTGGACCATCCTGTCGCTGCTTCAGACGTCTGAGAACTTTCTGGATCGTTCCGGCTGTTAACAGCCCTGGCAGCCATTGATGATGCAAAAAAGGACAAGCAGATCTTTTAAGTCAAATAAATATGAATTTATTACAGAAACTGTTAATGCTGTTCACAGATTTGATGCTTCGCAGGTTAAAGTTTCAGTTTCACTAAAACATCGACTGGATTGAACAAAGTGCAACGACTGAACTGTGTCGCTTCGTTAAATCACACTGAACTTTACAAAAGCTTCACATTTCACTTCTTCTCAGTGTTTCGGGTGAATCTCGAAGGTCGAGACGCTACAGTGTCGCTTCAGACGAACAAACGTCCAGAAAACCAAAAGACAAACCAAACAAAGCGACGAGCCGACGTTCAGCTCGACGGGACGAAGGAGGAAACTCCGACAGAAAGACAACGTCAGCGTTTGTTTCTGATCACAGATCAATACCATCAATCAATGCTAACATCATCATCATCATCTTCGTCTTTTACATCAGAATCATCAAAAACAATAAAAACTGACACCAGATCTGAAGCATCAGGATGAGCTGCTCCAACAACGTCCACTTCATCAACCAATCAACAATCAATTCTGCTGATTGATCAGCTTCATGTCCTGTTCAGCGAGTTCAAGTTAAAAGTCGGATTAAATCAAGAGTTCAACGTCACAGTTCAATGTCAGACGGCTGTTTTACACGTCAGGAGTCGACTGACTCACTGTTTTAGGGCCGATATTGATTATCGATTGACGGATAAATGGCCCTTCAAACAATACAGGAGATCTGGAAGCGGCTGAATGTGTTTCTGTAAAACTGATCGTTCTGATTGACGAGCTCCGATTCAGCTGTTTTGGGCCGAACACGGAGCTGCAGGCTTTAGTTTGTGCAGCAACAGAAAGCAGAATAACGGAAATAAGGAAGATTTGAAACTAGATTTTATCACATCGTCTGAAGCAGAAGAAGTCAACAGATAAAATCCTCCCGTAACAGAACCTGAGTGTGATGATGGAAACCAGAACCCGAGTTCTGACCCGTCTGCTCTTTATTCTGCATTGACCAATAATAAATGAACTTCTTTCTGTCACTCTGTCGTCTAAAAATTAACCAGAAATTTGAACAGAAAAATGCATTTATGGACGTTCTATGGCTTCTAACCAAGAATGAAAGGTTCTGATCCGATCTGTCTTTGAATCAGCGAAACGTCTCTGAACCAGCGACTGAAGCTTCAGCGCACGGACAGAATGATGAAACTAATAATCTGAAGGCCGATCAGGTGACAGATGTTTTGTCTGTATTCTGGGTTTCCATCAAGTCTGACAGATGTAAACGAGGAAACAGCTGATTTCATTTTATGCTGACGAGCTGTTTTAGTCTTTGAACCTCCTCACAGACGACAGGAGGGACGACTCAGCTGCCGGGTTTCTCATCTTAATGAGGCTTCTGGAGAAAGGATCAGTTTTATCTCCATAAACGTTAATATCTACGTACCAAACATTGATGTGACGTATTTGGAACTCACTGCTGATTTGAATCTTATTAACGGATGAATCCGTGAATTAAACCATAAAAAAAGACTTTTGCTCCTCAGCAGGGCCTCCAGACGAGTCAGAGCCTGAGTGAGGAGGTGAAGCCGGCTGCAGGATGTGGGCGGCGCCCTGCAGCGGCGTGTCCGACAGCGTGGACGGTGGGAGCAGCTCGCCGGGCGTCACCGAGAACAAACCGCTCCGCCTACAGCCAATATTTGCTCTGCAGCCGTCGGCGGACCTTCACCTGACGGAACCTGCACAGTTCACCACCGTTCACTCACATCAGCAGCTGAGCCTGAGCCACCGGAAGCGGAGCCAGAACCAGAACCGGCCTGCTCAGACTCAGACCAGGTGAGTCAGGTTTAACGTTCATAAACCAACGACATGCATCAGTGGAGCAGAAACGCTCACTGAAGGAGGACTGGTTCAGATCGACTGATCCACATTGTCAGAAACACTTCAGACTTATTGAGCTAAAAAACATCAAGTGTGCAACTATTTTGCTAATTTATGAATAATTTTGAAGCAAAAACATGTTCAAAGTGAAAACGTTGAGACGTCTACGACTCCAGTGAGAACATCGTCTATCTACACTCGTATCACACATCTGATGCTAAACCTGTAGAAACACTTTGATCTTTAACTGCATATGAAAAACATTGTGCGAACATTTCTACGTGTGACGCGCTCCGTCAGATATTTAGACGCTTATTATCGACACGAACACAGAACACAAGCTGGTGTCTGAACAACACATTCATGTTACACACACGTGATCAGATAATAGTGATCAATAGAAACGTTTATTAGTTATAAAAGCTTCATATCACCTGTTTATGTCTACAAATGTCTGTGTGTACGTACAGAACAGGAATAAAGATGCACGAGGCCTTTAGTTGTCCTGAAGTCACTCTGAAAGACGACTAAATCTGTTTGATCTCATCGACGTGATTCAATTTTATTATTAATTTTAAAATATGAAACAAAACTGACTAAATGAAGCCATGAGTTGATGTTTGTTCTTAGTGGATTTACTGAGCGACGCTTTTCTTGTGTTGTTTGTGTGTTTTGGGCTTGTGTGAGTTTTCACTGCAGCAGGCGTACATATGAGGAAAAAACACCTGAACCGTCCTTCACAATAAAAGCCTTCCTGTTCTCAGTGACGCTCTCGGCTTTTACCTTCACATCTGTTTTTTTACATCTTTATATTCAAGGCAGCTACATCGCTTCTGCAGCGTGGAAACCTCCTAACTCCAACCGACCTGTGAGAACAGGCCCGCTGGAGTTAGGAGGTTTCCACAGGACATCAGTTTCTGTGACTGGCAGGTCGTGTTAGAGGAGGTAGACAGAGACTGACATCAGAGGGGGCGGGGCAGTGACTACGACTCCCAGCATGGCCTGGGAAGGGTGGGCGGAGCCTCTGGGATCAGGAAGTTTCCTCTACATTCGACTGAAGACACCTGAAGGATCACAGGTTCAGCTGTCGGTCTCATCATGAAGCAAATAAAGTCAGAATTTTGTGCTGAGAAACTTTGGTATCTTGTTCAAAACTATGGATGAATTCTAATCTTATTTTACACCTGAAAGAAAAACTGTGCAAACATGAAGCATCTGACTTAGTGTCCAATCAGGGAAACGGTGCCTGTGTCTTTAAGAACCTGAACGGCTGCACTGAGCATGTGCAGACAGCTGATTTCATGGTTTTATCATCACATCAAGGTTGCTCAGAAGAATTTGATCAATTAATGCAGAAAAATGACATCTGCAACCAAAACACCTGTTACAGGTGAGTCAGCGCTACAAACAGTGCTAATGCTAATGCTAACCCTAAAAGCTAAAGCAGAGGAGGAGGTTTCATAAAGTTTGACCAAACTTCCTGTCAACACATTCCCTGAATCCCTGATCCAAACGTTTCCTCCTGAGCGACCTGTCTCTACAGACTACGTTACCCATCAGCCTCAGCAGTGGAACACTGCAGTCAGCTTCCAGGATTCAGGACATGTTTGTAGTTCTGATGAACTTTCTGTCCCAGAGGCTCGACCCAAACACACTCTGATAACCGACCAGTTGTCTGATTGACGGGTTCCCCACCAAACGGGTTCCTGATCGACAGGTTCCCCATCAAACGGGTTCCTCAACAACAGGTTCCCTTTTGACAGGTTCCTGATCAACA
>NW_007579333.1:78575-78987 GCF_000690725.1 Stegastes partitus | reverse complement strand
TGTTGTGTGTCTGCTGTGTGTCTGTGTTGTGTATCTGTGTTGTGTCTGTTGTGTGTGTGTGTGTGTCTGTTGTGCGTTTGTGTTGTGTCAATTATGTGTCTGTTGTGTGTCTGTTGTGTATCTGTGTTGTGTCTGTGTGTGTGTGTGTCTGTGGCTCAGCAGCAGTGGTGCTCGCTCCTCCCCTCCTGTCTCCTAGACGACGGTGCTGACGGAGGGATCTGATAGGTTGAGCTGTCCGGTGATGTCAGTCGGGTACGGCTACAAACACAGAAGAGACGCATACGTTAGTCACACAACAGCAGCAACTACACAACGGAGCAGCTGACAAGTTTCTGTCTCGATTCAAACTCTGATCAGCAGCGGTGGAGCGAATATCACAGTACTCGAGTAAAAGTACTCCATTACACAGTGT
>NW_007579333.1:67431-72504 GCF_000690725.1 Stegastes partitus | reverse complement strand
TGTGTGTACTGAGGTCCATCTGCTGACAGCAGCAGCTTTAAGCACCTCCTGCTGTCCACAGTCTGTTCCTGCTGTTCTCTACTGACTCCAGAGAAACACTGACTGAGTGCAGCTCAGTGTCCTGCTTCATGCTCTACATACTCTGTGTTTTCTGTACATATTGTGTATATATTCTGTGTATATTTTTCTGTATATTCTGTGTATATATTCTGTGTATATATTTCTGTATATTCTGTGTATATATTCTGTGTATATATTTCTGTATATTCTGTGTATTTGTGGTGTTTGTGGTCACTCCTGCTGACGTATGTGTATTCGCTCTGTATTTGAATAACCTTTATTGCTGTGGATCCTCTGGTGGTGTAACGAGCCTGTAGAAGCCTTGTCGTATTTCCCGTTGTGTGTATTTGTGTTTTATATTCCTGTTTCAGATGAAGTGATGCTTCAGTAAAACGTTCGGTTTTACTGCCCACAGCCACAAACACACAGCAGCAGGTAAACAACAACAGGAAGGACAGGGAACCAATCGGAGCAAAGCAACACATTCTGAGGGGGAGGGAGGGAGGGGGGAGGACGGGGAGGGGGAACAAAGATGGCGGATGAGGCCTGAGTGAGGCGGCGGTGATGTCACATCAGATCATTATAACACGCTGCTGCTATAACGTCTCAGAGGGGGAGGGGCTGCACACGTCGATGGTCACATGGTGTCTGACATCATACAGCGGCGGCGTCAGTCTGACCTTTGACCCGCCACAGTGAGCAGGTGAGAGCTGGGTATCGTCCAGGTGATGTTCTTCTGACTGTCAACAAACCCCACACGGCAGCAACAGCACGCGTTACCACGGTGACAACAGCCGCGGCAACATCCTGCAGGACGGTTGCCGTGTCAGACAGGTGGTTACGATGTCATAAACTCTCCTCTGAAGCTGACAGCATGATGACATCACATCCAGCTCACCTGGCGTCTTGGTGGCAGGACGACATAAACATGTTTGATGACATCATGTGTCGTAGCTAACAGCCTGTTTCTCTCCAGCTGCTCGACCGAATGAGTCGCTGCTGCACTTCCTGTTCATACGCACACTCCTGACATAAATAACAGGATGCTGATGACTAGCTGTTGACCAACTCGTTGTTGTTCATAACTGAACACCTGAACTGATAGCGCAGCAGACGGAGGACATGCGTGTCAGAAAACGTCTTGTCGATCAGATGCAGTACCTGGCTGTTCCACCAGGGGGAGCCTCTTACTGTCACTCAGACTGCAGGCAGTTCTATGTTTGTAAAGAATCACGGGAGGGTTTATGTTCAAATCCAAATGTTCAATCCCAAATGAGTCGTTCTGGGATTGCTCCTTGGGGATGTCGGGGATCAGCCAGCAGCGGACCGCCATGACGAAGACCGTGTGTCGGTTAGTAGCCTCCAGCTAGCATGAATGTGGAGGAACACGTGTACGTCTTGTGTCTTTGCAGTTGATGCGTAGTTAAAGTCGACTATCTGACCGTCCAGTGCACGTGATCCGTATCCGCCATTCATCGGTTGCTAAATGACAACATGGCTGACTGTTTCCAGGAAGTAGAGTCCTCTGAGTTCTGTCAGCTGTCAGCAGGTGATGTGGCTGTAACGCGTCCCGTAAGCTGCCCACGGGGGTTTGTTGACAGCCAGAAAGATCTCAAAGTTCACCACACTTCATTCCAACACTGCCATGTTGAGTGCGTCCTGATACCCAGCCCTGGTGGGGATTCTCAGAAACACATTCAGTTCAAAATGGAAAGACACAATCAATAAAACACTGCATTTATTGAGCTTCAGTCGCAGACCCAGACTGGGCCTCAGACTGGTCCCAGTTCTACCGGCAGCACCAGAGCAGTGGAAGACTTGGATCAGTCAGCGACAGAAGACCACATGAAAAGCAAAATGACTCCAAGAACACTGAACAAGACTTATTAGAATGTCCTCACAGGACCGTTAACCTGCTGGCTAAAGCTCACCTGTCACACCTGTCCTTCATTTCCTGTCCTTACGCTGCACTTCGTCTCCCTCACAGAACGCTAACAGGCCTCGTGGTCTTCAACCACAGCAGGAACCAGCTGCGCTAACAGCCAAGCTAACACATTTAGCTCTGTGATTTGGTTTTCTGGTGGTTTGAAGCTGATAAATGATTTGGTCTGTTTCGGTTTTATGCCGACGACACTCAGCTGCACTTTATAGAAATGTTCTGCAGCAAAGGGATTTCAAAATGAACGTTAAACCTCAGAAAATGTGGGCATATACTTCAAAATGGTGAAATGGCTTTGAGCTGTGATGCTGCCCCCTGCTGGAGTCAGATGGACCTTAGATTAAACTTCTGTGGAACTGAGTTTTCAAAGCAGAACAGAGAGTGATGAATAATGGGAATGTAATCAGGGCTGTACAGCTCACATGATTAGCTTAGTCAGCTAGCTTAATCGGTTTCTTATATTTTTGCTGCTTGTTTCAGACACTCCGCTTTTACTACCAGAACACGTGAAAATAAATCTTGACTAAACTGTTCTGTTCCAGATGTTGTTGAAGCCGTGAATCCGTCTGGACTCGGATTGTTTCAGCTCGTCAACACTCGCTGCTGTGTTTCACGTGCTAACGCTGCTCTGCTAATCAGCCTCAGTTAGCCGTTAGCCTGTGGCGGCTGTTTGAAGTGCTAATCCAGGCAGAGCAGCGATGCCGAGTCGGTTTCTGCATCTGGAGCAGGTTTCTGCTGCTGCATGAACTCGTCCTGTTGCATAACGAGCAGTCGTGGAGCTGTGAGGCTGTAACGGTCCAGCTTTCCTCCTTAAGATCAGTAATTTACTCTGATCCTTTACCTGCACAGAAGCTTTGTAATTCTGAATGTTGTATCAAAAACAAAACACTAAACACGACTCTCAGATTTCATCCTGATTACGGTTTTATCTGTAATGTGAGACATTAAAGTTTAAAGAGCTGCTGTGCAGACCTTTAATATTCTAACAGCAGCTGATGAGTCTGTAGTTCACACCTGATCTACTTTGGTTTCCATTTTGACTTTGATAAATATTAATGCAGTTCAATGACACACTGATATGACGTTACTCAATTTTATCGGCTGCTGGATCTAAAGATGTCAAACTGAAATAAACGTCTCCTACAGTCGCTGCTTCATTTCACGTCTTCATTCAGTGTTCTGTGTCCACACTCATATTTTCATCTTTGTTTACATAAACCATCGAAATAAACTCAGAATACATTCTGATCACGTAGATATTTGATGTAACAGCAGCACGGTAAACTCTCTGTTCTTCAGATGTTCTTCAGATGTTCTTCAGATGTTCCTCAGATGTCCTGGTGGTTGATCATCAGTCTCTGGTGTTATTTCCATAAAGGCAAAAGCTCCACATCAGCAGTCTTTCAGGATTAATCCATTATGTTTAGCAGCAGGAGGAGCAGACGACCTGAGAACACCCTGATGTAGACGCTGATTAATTTAATGTTTACTGAACATCTATTGATGCCATTTTTTTTTATTGTCGTTGTGTGTATGGAAGCGTGTACACAACGACAATAAAAGGATTCTGATTCTGAGCGTTCACTGGGAGTCTAACGGAGGTCCAAGAGGTCGTCGGTGTTCCTGCATCCTATTCATAAAGTGGAGTTTAAACTTAGACTGTCAACACCTGATGAAGTCTGCAAACACATCACAGCAGAAAATCCCTTTTTATGATTTGATCAAAGCTCCTCTTACCACAGCAGCAGCAACACAAACCAAACCAGACCAAACTACCTCAGAGTAGCCTTCGTCTTACAAACATGGATCATTTAACTCCTGCACAAGATTTGCCCCAACCTGGTTAAAGGAGGGGAGTTTATTTTAGAAAGTTCATTTTACAGAACTTAAATAAAAACCAAACACCATTTCACTAACGAGGCCACGCTGAAGTCTCAATGAGCCCCAATGAGGGCCGACACAAGCTCTATTACTATTTAACAGAATTTATCAGGAAATGAACTCAGTACAAACCAGACCAGCAAAAACCAACAAAGGCACTCACAGAGGTTTGTACTGATGAACGTAACACTAGTGACCATCTGACCATTGAGAATATCTACCAACCGACCAACTGACCAGTCCACCTGGACGGTCGGCCAACCNCTGATCAACGGGTTCCCCACCAAATGGGTTCCTCATCGACAGATTCCCCATCAAACGGGTTCCTCAACAACAGGTTCCCTTTTGACAGGTTCCTGATCGACAGGTTCCCTATTGACGGGTTCCCCAACAAATTGGTTCCTGATCGACGGGTTCCCCACCAAATGGGTTCCTCATCGACAGGTTCCCCATCAAACGGGTTCCCCAACAACAGGTACCCTTTTGACAGGTTCTCTATCGAAGGGTTCCCTATTGACGGGTTCCCTATCGACAGGTTCCTCATCAACAGGTTTGTGTTCATGTTCAGAGGAAACAGCTGTGTTGGATTTTATGCACTCATGTTGAGAACAAAGGCGTCGCCAGATAGAACCAGATAGAACCAGATAGAACCGGTATGAACCAGATGTAAAGCTGGTCAGGACTTTAAATCTGTGCGATCCATCATTGTGATTCACAGGAAACAGAACAAACTGTACAACATCACAACCAAAATAAAACCAGTTTAGACAGTTCTTTCAAAATAAAAGACTCTAGTGGGAAGCTGACAGCTACAAGCAGAGCAAGGCGAGTGTGTGTATGTGTGTGTGTGTGTGTGTGTGTGTGTGTGTGTGTGTGTGTTGATGCTGTGGGTGACAGATGGTGTGTAACATCAGTGTTTCTATCTCTGTGAGGACCGAGGTGTTCAATCTCCCTGTGAGGTCCTCACAAGTGCAGACAGACCTGTTGTGTGTGTTGACTCAGTGTGATGCTGTCCAAAGTCCTGATGTCATTGTGTGTGTGTGTGTGTGTGTGTCTGCTGTGTGTCTGTGTTGTGTGTGTGTGTGTGTGTGTTGTGTGTCTGCTGTTTGTCTGTGTTGTGTGTGTGTGTGTGTGTGTTGTGTGTCTGCTGTGTGTCTGTGTGTGTGTGTTGTGTGTCTGCTGTGTGTCTGTGT
>NW_007579333.1:63425-65321 GCF_000690725.1 Stegastes partitus | reverse complement strand
TGTAGCCTGTACCCTGGAACCTGTAGCTTGTAGCCAGTAGCGGCGCCCCCTGCTGGCTGCTCAGCTCTCTGCTGCTGGGGCTTCATTCTGAAACCTGATCATTAAATGTGTTAAAAAAAAAAAAGACAATTTGCTTCCTTTGTTGTTTTTTGGTTTTTTTTGTGGCCCAAAATCCAAGACATCCCAGCATCTAGAAGCCGTAACCATGGATCCCACGGCTTGTGTTGAGCTGCAGCACCGGGAGTCTCGTTTCCATGTTTTTCTCTCACATGAGATAATAAATGAGATGCTGTGGATCAGACTGGAGGACAGCAGGGGGCGCTGCTCAGTGACGTATCTGTCAGTGTGGCTGGATAAAAATAGGACTGCAACACGTCTACTACAGCGGGAGGGTTTTACAAAGAGAGTAAAGCTCAGAGCAAACGCAGCGGAACAGGAGACGTCTGGATGGTTTATAAAGAGCTGAACCAATCATCAGTCATCTGAGAAACTACAAACACCATCGTTTATATTTTATACATTTACAAACAGTTTGAAGGAGACGGAGTTTTTATCTGAGATCACAACTAACTGGTATCACTGTAAAGGCTCCTGTAGGTTCTGTTGGGTTCTTTAGTCCACTTTGTTTCCTTCACTTTAAGCTTGAACTCTGTTTCTGAGCTGAAATTAAATTACGTTTCAGTAAAATCAGCTGCAGAGACGAGTGCAGCTCTTTTCTTCAGGAACACTGAAGCATCTGTTCACTGTTCACGTTCAGTCCTTTAAGCTGCACGTCTTTAAAAGTCAAACCAGACTGTTTATATGTTAGTATGAAGGCAAAAAGGCCAAACAAACCAAAGAGGACGTCTCGTGACATTTTACACAGAAAACCTATAAAGCAGGAGAAGTGGAACCACTCCAGTAAAGTGCATCTTTCTGTATTTAAAGCCTAACAACTTCTTCTCCCTTTAGGACACCAGAAGGACAGTACTGGAGTCAAAGTCCAGTCCACCGCCGCTGATGAGAGCGAGTGTGGTCGTCTGCAGGTCTGACATGTTTGGATGTTCTACGGTCGGTCGTGCTTGCAGAGGAGGACAGAGGCAGTGTGTGTCGAACAGCATGTGGTCTGGACACCATTCAAATCCACTGAGAGAAGAAGAAGAACACTCATATAGAAAATAAAGAGATGATCACAGAGAGGATGAAGCAGAACCTGCGGAAACCTGCGTCCTGAACCAGACTTTTATTGTGAAACACCAGACTGAGTCCCTGACGAGAGACTCCGCGGCGCCTCCTGGTGTTAAAACAGGACGTCTGGAGGCACAGCACTGCAGATTTAAAGGAGGATTTAAACCAGGAAACAGAAGCTGTCAGGACAGACGGGATGCGGCCACACCGGGAGGTCCAGACGTGACCTCCAGAAACCAGCCTGCAGGGACCAGAACCGTCCGTCAGCCGGAGAGCCGCCGGACACTGAAACAGAGACGATTAAAGGACAGAAGGTGGCGCCGAGCTGCAGGACGTTAGAGGACACAGCGGTGGACGTGGATGGATGGAGGACAGAGAGGAAACAGGACAGGAAGGAGGAGAACTGGACCAACAGGGAGGACGAGGACAGAACAGGAGATAGAACCACACAGTCTGACCCTCAACTTCTCCTTTGCAAGAGGACGACGTCTGAAACCGACCAACGGAACCCTGAGCTGACCGGACCGGACCGAACCGACTCTGACTCTGTCTGTCTGCGGCCGGTGGAGGCAAAGATGGCCGACTGACAGACGGACGGCCGTGATGGGTCAGCGAGGAGATGATGGAGGACAGAAGAACCAAAGAACTGAAGGAAGGAACGGGACAGATAGAAAAGAGATGGGCAGATGATGGAGGACAGAAGATGGAGATGATGGAGGACAGAAGATG
>NW_007579333.1:53923-56629 GCF_000690725.1 Stegastes partitus | reverse complement strand
ACCACCAGTCCACCTGGACGATCGGCCCTACTGATCGATTAGATTTCATGCAGCAGCAATAACAGACTCCACACATCAACACATCGATCTGTGTTTGAATAATCCTTTGTCTTATTTCAGTTTTTTGGTCTCTTGCCTCCGTTTCCTTTACTTTTTAGAAAATCAAAAATATTGTTAAAATAACCAAGTTCTCCTCCCTTCACTGATGAAACTCCATAAACTAGCCTGAGCCTTTAGAGCTTTCAGCTGCTTCAATACAAACACGTAGTTGGTGGTGATAAAGATCCCTGAAAACTGAAGATGGTTCGTTATCAAGTACAGTAAAGCCTCAGACGCTTGGTCCAAGAATATAAAACCAAACAGAGTAAAGAAGCAGAACAGAAGAGGATCTGAGCAGGTTAAACACTGGACAGAAGCAGCAGATCTCAGGTGAGTCCATACCTGCAGGTTCTTCCTCCACACGTTGACAGCGGCGAAGGCGAGCTGCATCTGTTTCCTGCGAGCGTCTTTGTGCCGTTTGTAGGCGATCTCGATGAAGATGAGGAAGATTCCAGCGACGATTCCACCGGCGACCAGCATGAACACACCTGAGGAGGAGGGCAGGTGAGGACAGGTGAGGAGGGGCGGAGTCTGACCGTCTGTCGGGTTCTACCAGCAGCAGAGAACCGTCTGATCCTACCTGCCATGTTCTCGAAGGTGAGGGTTGCCGGTGCGTTGCTCCTCGAGTCACACTCCTGGTATCGAACCCACGTCTTATCCAGGTCCTCCATGAAGCCATTCTCATGAGAGCTGTGGAGAGACAACCAGATGTTTGCATGCGCTCAGTGCGAAGTTGTTCCTACCCAAGAGTTGAGAAAACAGTCTTTAGTGTTCAGACTGAGACACCTGGATGGATGTAGAACTGATCTGGTGTCAGGTTCTACCAGAACCCAGATGTGTTCTTCCTCCTAAATGTCATGTGTCTATCTGCTGTACTGATGAAGTTCTGAGACTCAGAAATGATGGAAAAAGTCCATTAAAGTGATCAATCTGGACCCTCCTCTGTGGACTTGAAGGACCTGGACCTCTGGAACGTTCACAGTCTGAAGGTAGAACTCTGGTCAGTAGATAGAGGTTCTGCAGATACAGAACCAGATGTTCTGAGGAGGTTCTGGTTGGTTCTTCATTACATGGAGATCACCTTTGGTTGGTTTCCTACCTGAGAATAGCCAGAGAAACGTTCTGTTTCCAAGGACTGTCTTTCCTCATTCCGATCCCGAACCCGGAGCGAAAGAACAGCTCTCCCGTCGTCACCAGATCGCACTTCTGCGACGCCTCGAACTCCAACACAGCGCTGTCCCAGATGAAGGCGTGAAGCTTGCTGCAGGAGGAGGTCAGAACGTTACTATCAGCTGGATTCCAGCAGTGTTCAGACTGTGAGTGTCGGAGGACCCTACTTGTCTCGGACAGCCTGGATGGCCTCAGCGGCGCTCTCGTAGTTGTGTTTCTCCATGTGCCGGTACATGGTGCTCAGCTCCACCTGCCGTCTGAAGTAAATATCCACCGAGCTCTGCTTCACTGTGGCGTAGATGAACTTATCTGATGGGTTACGCAGCTGCAAACAGCAGCACAGAGGAACAGGTTAACACTGAACACACTGTGGAGATTCTCAGTCCTCCAGGTCGCGGTTCTTCTGGTAGATTAATGGTAGCAACTGGACCTGCTTGAGTTCCTTGAAGACGTTCCACCTCTCATCCAAGAGGCTTCATCAGGTCTGACTGACTAGTTGGGAGTTCCACATACTTACATCCTTAAGGAGTCAAGACTAGGATGTAAGTATCTGGAACTCCCAACTAGTCAACTAGACCTGTAAACACCTGTTTCCTGCAGCTGCAGTGTCAGCTCACCCTGGGGTCATTGATGCCAGTGATGCGCTCCTCAGGCCGGTCCAGCACCAGGAAGGCTGCCAGGTTGGCAGTATATGAAGCTACGATGATCATGGCGAATCCTGCCCACACCATCCCCAGAATCCTGGCCGAGAAGCTCCGCGGAGCTCCTGAAGACACAGCAGGCGGGTTAAACCGGTCTACAGGCTGCATATCGACAATCAGTAATATCGCATCAATACCTTCTCCGATCCCAGAGTTCAGCAGTACTCCCCATGAGAACCACATGGCCGAGGACAGGGTGAGGGCGTCTTCTTCTTCTTCTTCGCTGTTCACTTTAAACCTTCCAAACGGGCTGAAAACACAAACATCTGGATGTCACACTGTGTTGCTGTGTTTGGTACTGACGTGTTGAACAGGTGTTGTGCACTAGCGAGTTCTCCTCCAGTGTTCATCAGACTGTATAAACCTCCATCCCTACAGGAATCACAGACAAACTGATCTGAACAACATCTGCAGTGTTACTGTTCTCAGGAGTTTGTGCGACATCGGCTTCAGTGTCGTGTGCAGGATTTCAATAACCTGTAATACTTTATTAAGTTAAGGTTTAAGTTAAGTTTAAAATAAGTTAAGCTACGGTAAAAGTTTAGGTTAAAGTTAACTTTGTTAAGGTCACACCAGGGATATCTACATGTTCCAGCAGCTGGATACAGATGTGTGTATTACTGATTACTTTGTCAATTCTAGTCTCTTTAACTTTCTTATATATATATACATATAGTTGATGTGGTTGTGTTGTTGTATGGTTGTTGTGTGGTTGTTGTGTTGTTGTGTGGTTGTG
>NW_007579333.1:49739-53198 GCF_000690725.1 Stegastes partitus | reverse complement strand
GTTGTGTTGTTGCTGTGTTGCGTACCTGAACCGGTCTAGTAGGTAAAGCATCACTGCCACCACATGGACCGACAGACCGACCAACAGCCACAGTGTGCTCTGGAACGGCTGCATGAACGAATCCAGAGTGCTGCGAGGGATTTCCTGGAAACACAACGTCTATGTCAGAACCAGGTTCATGTGGAGCTCCAGGAGGTCCGGTCTGGAGCAGAAGCATCCAAGTCCAAGGAAACGGACTGAAGACAACACCGTCTTCATAACGTTGAACATCGGTGTGTGCGGATGTGCAACAAGAATAAAAACCAAATGACTTGTTGAGTGATTCCAGCAGACGGACACGGAGTCACATTGTTTCACATTCTCCTTCACAACACACAGAAGGACCAAAATGAGACACAGAACAAGACAAAATGCATCAAAGCAGATCAGAACCAGAACAAATCGGACAAATTCAACCAAATGAAGACACAGAATAAGACCCCAGACGGCCAGAGGAGAACCGAACCAAGCCCAGAAACAAAAAGCTGAACAGTGCTGCAGTGAGACGAAGGGAGGAGGACCTGCTGGACGGATTCGGTTCTGGCTCTGATGTCTGAACATCAACAAGAGGCTCTCAGACCGATGAAGGAAACCCGGCGGCTGTTGTTTTATCTCTTTAGAAGCTTCGTGTCAGATCGACTGTGAGCGGATTACAGGCGGCCCGGAGCTGTGGGTTCATGACACAGCAGCTCGACCCAGTTCCAGGTTCGCCGGAGCTGCCGGTTCCTGCCTCTGAGCCAGGCAGCAGGATTGTTCTGATCCGTCCCCTGACAGCTTTAGAACCGGCGTGAAGCTCGATGGATCCATCGACCTGCTGCTGAGCGAAACTGGGTCAGTCTGACCTGAAATGTCCTCCAGCACCAGCCGACAGACTGAGCCCACGTCAAGGCTGCTTTTCAAGTCACAACAACAAACCGTTCTCGTGTCTGTTTGGATGATTAGAGTCAGAAGTTTAGACGAAAAGCACAAACGTGTGAAATGAAAATGAGACACGAAGGAGACGGAAGGCACCAAATAGAGACAAAAACAAGAGACTAAGTATGTTAACGGAGAACATCTGCAGAACCAGACGGAGCTTTCACTAAACTCTGACCTTCTTGACGAGGATGGTGAGCCCCTGGTATTTGAACGGTTTGGAGAACTCGATGTACTGAGCGCGCTCGTTGTTGATGGTGAGAGGAGCCACGATCATGTCGGCCAGACCTCCGAGCAGCTCCCCCATCATCCCGTTCCACTCCTTCTTATTGCTGTTGTTCACCTGCACACACAGAAAACACAACCGCACTGCTCACACACAGGCAGACACAAAACAAGCACAAAGACGCTGTTTCCAGATCAGCTCCAGGTGCTGCAGGAGCTCCGGAGCAGAGCGCCGCTGCACAGGGACCAGCTTCAGCCTGAACCCCACTAAAGTCAGTGATGGCAGCTCAAACCACAGGCCGTCAGAGGAACATCGTTCAGAAACCTTGAGAAGTTCTTTTCTTCTACATTTCCTTCTCAACGAGCCCAGGCTGCCGTACATGTGAGGACAAACATTTAGAAGCTGACAGAGTCGGGCGTCCGTCAGCAGGTCGCAGTGAGATGTGGAGACCTGCAGCAGGACTGTGAACCAGAGCAGCTGAAACACATGAATCCTCGTGAAGCTCCAGCAGCAGCGAGTTAAACATCCAACAGAGCTGCTGCTGCTGCTTCAGAGGCGTCAACGTGTCAGCTGCTGATGAAGACCAAAGCCGGTTAAAGACCTCCACAGATAGATTCTGATCAAATCATTGATCAACAGGAAGCAGAAAAACATGATCTCAGAAGTGGCTGCATGCTGCGGTTCATCTAAACAATCTGGTGTGAACGTTAAAGCAGCGTTTGACTCCTGCTGCCACGTAAATCACAGACAGAGATGTGACTTCGTGTCTCTCGGCTACGGCAAGGTCAGAGTCGGGGACGGAGCGCCGGTCGCCATAGCAACAAGCCTCGGCGACGAGCCGCGGTGAATCTGTAACCAGGTCAGAGACGACGACATCATCAGAGAGACACGCAGAGACGAGCAGCAGCGCGTCGAACGTCATACCGTCAGTGACAAACACTGTGATCTATGTTAATTAGTCATAATTATGATAAAATGTCACCATCACTGTCATCAACATATGAACAATTATTAGGTTCATGATCAATATCATTATTGTTACAACGACTGTCATGTTACTGTGACGATGACAATAACTCTGATCAGCTATCAATATGATGTTATGACAAGTTATTTATTATATTATGATCATCATCAATATTATTATAATTATAACTCATTATTACTATTATTATCATGATTAGCATTATTGTTATTATTATTATTATTATTATTGTTGTTATTATTATTGCTATCACCATCATCATCATTATGATTATTATTATTATTATTATTATTATTACCATCATTATTATTGTTATTATTGTTGTTGTTATTATTATTATTGTTGTTGTTATTATCATTATCATTATTGTATCTGCAGCGACTGGTTTAGTTAAAGAAAATTACTGAATGATGTGTCCCCACATTAGAACATTACAACATTAGAACCAGGAACGTAAGAACAGTAGAACACTAGAACGTTTGAATGTAAGAACAGTAGAACACTAGAACCTTAGAATGTAAGAATACTAGAACGTTCGAGCAGTAGAACACGCAAGAACACTAGAAAGTTTGAATGTTAGAACACCAGAACGTCAGAACGTTTTAACGTTAGAACAGTAGAACAGTGGAACAGTGGAACGTGAGAACACTAAACCAGTAGTAGTCAGGTGACTCTGTGCTGCTGCTGGTTCTCACGTTTCTTCCACGAGAACTTGTGACAGCAGAACAGCAGCTCGGCCTGAGAACTGCGGACAACATCCAACATGGCGGCTCTCTCAGGTACTCACTCGCTCCTGTGTTCCGAACTTGCCATCAGCCACCAGGTGAACCTCGTAGGTGAAGTTCATGCTCATGGCCAGCTTGATGAGCAGGTCGATGCAGAAACCATAGCAACACTGAGGCACGATGGGCTGCCCTGCACACAGTTCAAATCGCTGTCAGCACAGGTAAGGACAGCGGACAGGTGAGTCCACTGTCCAGGTGAGCTGTTACCTGGTATGGTTCCGTTGGGTCCGGTACAGATCACCTTCTTGATTAGAACTCCGTTAACGGTGTACTCCTCCTTACACGTCCCATCGGTCTTCGTGGGTTTGACATAAACAAAAGGTTCCTGATGGATCGTCACAATCTGAACACAAACAAAAAACCAACAACAAGCATTAAACGCACTGACTGTGTTCTACAGCAGCTACAAGAACATCCACCTCCTTGGATGTTTTCTCCTTTTATCGCTTTTCAAATTTGATCAATGGTTTAAAGAATTTGGAAGAGACTAGTGAGGAGGCCACCAAGAC
>NW_007579333.1:48561-49239 GCF_000690725.1 Stegastes partitus | reverse complement strand
TGAGAAGTCTGGACCTAAAGTTCTGTTCATCATGATCCCTGTGGAACCCGACAGAGTCTGAACAGTTTCATCAGAACAATGAGGTGAAGCTGCAGCGTCCAGATGTTCAAGGTTTTGTACGAATCCGTTTTCACTTTGGCCTTTTTTTCTGTAAGTCTCTTTAAAAAGCCAAATTAAACTGAGTGACTCAATGCTGAGCGGCGACAACAGGAGCAAACCTCCAGGAGGGTGAAGCAGTTCCCCACCAGCTAGTTTACTTTATCAGTAACAGAAGTATGTTTAGTCAGCGGCACCTTGAGTTTTGTCGACATCTGGTATCCGACTGGTTTCTCGGTTTCTCCTCCAGGCCAGATGATCTTCCTCTGAGGGTTCATCACAACCTGGAACACAGACGGAGGTTTGTGTTACAGCTGCAGCGCTGACAGCTCGACTAAATGACAGCATCAATACTGCAGCTCAGCATTCATATTTAAACAGGCCCGAGGCTCT
Source organism: Stegastes partitus (assembly GCF_000690725.1). Classification (NCBI taxonomy): domain Eukaryota; kingdom Metazoa; phylum Chordata; class Actinopteri; family Pomacentridae; genus Stegastes; species Stegastes partitus. The sequence continues at coordinate 48,750 of NW_007579333.1, read as the reverse complement.
GAGACGCTCTGAAAGCTCCCATCCTTCAGCTCCACCGAGCCGAACCCGTCACTGGACAGGAATCCACCACCATCAATAATCAATAATCAATAGCAGGACCTGGACACTGCTGTGTGACTGAGGAGCAGCTCTTAACTGGACCCCTGATTACTGAGACAGGTGAAGGTCACAGAGAGCATTCTTCTCCTG
>NW_007579333.1:45386-47332 GCF_000690725.1 Stegastes partitus | reverse complement strand
ACCAGGTGAACCGTACCTGTGATCCGTTGAAGACTCCGACCTGGACGAGGCGACCCGGTTTCTGCTGGTAGTTCAGGATGCTGTAGGTGGCGAAGCGCCGGTCGCCGTCGTCGTTAAACTCGATTCGTCCCGTCAGGCCGTCGGGGTACTTTGATGACATCAGCACCCTGAGGAGCCAATCAGAGAGCAGGAGAGTCATGAACACGGGTCACGTGCCGCTGCTGCTGCGTTGCCGTGGAGACGCGGCGAGGATAACGGTGATGGGGGCCGACTGGTGTATTTGGGTCACACTTTATTATCCCGGTTGTGTCAGTTCTGCTCGAAGCTGAGTCCAGATCAGATCAGCGAAGCGTCTCGGTGTCATTAGAGAACCCGAACTGGATGAACCGGAAAACGCAGCGCGGTCACGCACCGATCCTCCATCGGCAGCCGCTGCAGAAGCTCTGCAGCGTTCCTCACAGAGGAACCTGCTGAAGCTCAGATCAGCTGCACGTCGCTCAGCTTTCATTCTAAAACACCAGAACTCGCACAATGAGCACCAGAACCACAGAACGTGCAGCAGCCGGGTTCCCGTTGCTCCAGTTATCACCAAGAACTTCTCATGAAGAAATCACAGCCGAAGAAGAAGAAACATGAATAATTAACGGGGGGCATAAATTAAACACACATTTATTTATTTATTTATCCGCCTGTAATGTTGAGCTGCGGCGCCGAAGCGCTGCTCGTGTTGAAGCGATTTCTGGTGAAATGAAAGTTAGTCTGAGGCCTCGGGGACCTCGAGCCTCTTCACACATGAACATGTTCAGAGATCCGGTTTGTGTGCAGCTCATACATCAGCAGCAAACGGGCTTCTGGATGCTGCTGCAGACGTCACATGGTGTTCACAGACGGAACAAAACCAGGAACCCTAAAGGAAAAGTCTAACTAAATGCCATTTTTCAGGCTGTTATGAAACGTCTACAACATCCGTTTTGTCCACACCTGAAGCTGCACATGACAAACTACAAACTGATGTTCAGTCACCTGAGCTGACTTCCTCTGGATCAATCAATCAGATGTTTGATCCCTAAAACGTGGATCAGAGTTTCTACTGAAGTCTTGTTTTGTCCAAAGATCCTCAGTTTACTGTCACAGAGCAAAGACACCAGAAAACATTCACTCTGGAGAAAAGGAGAGAATTTAGACTGTTCATATTGAATAATGACCGAAACTACAGCTAGTCGATTATTGTTGTGTTTGACGCCGTTACCCATCATGCCTCAGTACATTCTATGTATGAGGATGTCGAGCCTGCAGCTCACTGCTACCATGAAAAAAGGCCAAATGTGAATAAATCGTTGCTTAGTGGGAAAACCAGATCAGCTGTGGTCCCCTGAAACCATGACGGCGACCTCCGGCCCGGTACTGACCGTTTGAAGAGCGGCCCGGTTCTCCAGATGTTGGTGTTCCCCACGCAGCCCCGCGGAGGCTCCGTGATGTTCTCCTTCTCAAACAGCTCCTGCAGCGACTGAGCGACCACGGCGACGGCGTCCGCGATGTGAGCCGACTCGTTCTTACCGTTAATCAGCTGGAGGCCCAGCAGGCCTACACACACACACACACACACACACACACACACACACACACAGCAGGAGTCAGTCGGCTGCAGACTGAACGCTGTCCTCATTCACACTCGTTAATTAAACTCTCACACTGTAATTATTAGTGCTTCGGTGTAACTCAGACACACTCAGGCTTCAGGCGTCAGTGTTCAGTAGCACCAAACTGCATGCTGGGAAATCGCTCTGACAGCCGCCAGCGTTTGTCTCAGCACAGAAAAGTCCAACTGAGACATCAGGAAGTGTGTCTGGTGTTTTCCTTCAGCAGAAACTCGACACGCTGCGAAGAAAAGTGTCTGCATGTGTCCTCCAGCTGAGCCGCTAACACTGTTAGCATCCCCCACACCA
>NW_007579333.1:40280-45196 GCF_000690725.1 Stegastes partitus | reverse complement strand
CCCCACACCACCTGCTAACACTATTAGCATCACCATAGCAGCTGCTAACACTGTTAGCATCCCCACACCACCTGCTAATGCTAACAATGTTAGCATTACCACAGCAGCTGCTAACACTGTTAGCTTCCCCCACACCACCTGCTAACACTATTAGCATTCTTCACAGTAGCTGCTAAAAGTGCTAGCATTCCTCACAGTATCTGTTGGTGGTGCTAGCGTTCCACCCAGACTCTGCTGGCTACAGTTAGCAATTATAAATTACGTAAATGTACACGCTGTGAACAGATCCGCTATCTTCAACTGAAACTACTGTGAATGGCTAGCATGCACCGTTAGCATTCTCCAGTCAAACTTGGATATAAACAGCTAGCTGAAATGTAACTTCTTATCGTTTCTACATCAAAAATATGCCAAACCTTCAGAACAGTTAGCATGTAACGCTCACAGCTAAAGCTAGTTGTTCTATTTAAATGAATGTGTTCCACAGCGAGGAATGCTAACAGTGCTAACACGCAGTCGTTTGCTAGCTGAAGCAGCAGATGCAGAAACTTTTTCCTCATACCGTGTCGAGTGTCTGGTGAAGAAAAACCTCAGCAGAATCCAAAATGTCGCAGCGTCACAGGTTTCTGTTCAGGGAAGCGTTGCAGCGGTGGACGGAATAATGGAAACAACAAAACAGCTGATCAGTCTTTCAGTGTTCTACCAGGTTATGAACAGGAAGTAAATAAAATGGAGACCTCAGAAACAAAAACCTCCAAACTGTGGTTCAAATTAAATACCATAGAACCGTACGAGTTCAAACCGACGCGTCTTATTTCAGTTTAGTTCATTAAACTGTTCAGTAACTGAGTCAAATCTGTGAGGAACCAGAACATCTAAAGTTCCATCTTCTACCTGTTTGACCTTCACGTTCTCTGAGGTCAGGTCATGTGCTGGAGGTCGAAAACTAAACTCTGAAAATGAGTATTTACAAAAAGCAGGTGACTGCTCCCTAAGCTTGTGCGTTCAAAGCCCAGCTCAGGATGAAGGCAGGTTCACCTGGACAGGTGACCAGTCTATCACAGGGCTACTTTCATTTTATCACTTATAAATCATTTGGCTTTGCTCTGCTGCTTCTGGACTTTATACACATAGAACATAAAACTAAAGGATCCAAATGAATAAAGTGAATCGGTTCCCTGAAGAGGAACCTGGAACCTCCTGGACCAGAGACAAACCACAGGACCTGCAGAGTCTCGCCACACGTTCAGAGGATGACGGGTCATGTTGGACACATCTGGATGTGCAGAAACACAACTCGTCATTTCTGAGTGCAGCAGCCGGTGAGGATGTTTCTGAAACAAGAAGCCAACAGAGCGACGAGTCGATCACAGAGCAGCCAGAGAGGAGCGTCAGCAGGACTCGCTGGTCGTCAGAGCGACGCTCAGCACGTCTCAGGACAGGACCGGTGGACTGGCGATGACGATCACGGAGAAGGTGATCATTGATCGACTGTCCCACTAAACACATTCACCTGACTGTTTGTTTTTGTCTCTAATCGATCAGATCCTGTAATTTCACCTCAGAACCGGTTTGAAAGTCACATCGTTGTTAAAAAAACATCAGAATGACTCCATTGATCAGCCCGACGCCGTAAAACACAAAGAATCAGCAGACTGTGAGCTTTGTGTTGGTCCTTGAACTCATCACGAGTCAGTCACGAAAAATGGACTAAATCTGAGTAAAACGAGGCTAAAGAGCAAAAACGAGGCTAAAGAGTAAAAACGAGGCTAAACAGTAAAAACGAGNGGAGAAGTTAGGAGGCCATGAAGCTGAGAACATGTGATCAACACAACGTTCCACATCAGCTACACCGATAACTCAAGCTGCTGCATGAAGATTTCTGATCAGCAGATTTGATCATGTTTCCAGAAAACCTTTAAAAAACGTATGAAAGAACCAAAACACAGGATTGTTTTGGTGACAAAGATTCACGTTTCGGTGATTCCATCAGAGAGACTTTAGAGTTATGGAGTCACTGGAGACTGAACACTGTCATGATGCACATGGACTTCACCAGAGCACTGCTGTTCACGACTGTATCTGCACTGGAAGTTCTGTACAGTGTGTATATAACATATATATGTGTATGTATAAGGGTCAGTACTGTATATAGTGCACAGTGCAGTACTTTGTGTACAGTGTGGTTTCTGACCTTGGTCTCTCGCTCCTCCAGCAGCGTCTCCAGTCTCTTCTGAGCAGCTCGGCCTTCGTGGTCGTCGCTGACGATCAGGATGATGTGGTTCCACCTGAACTCTCTCATCAGGTCGAACCAGACGTGAGCCTGGTGGGAATATGGAGGCACCGTCCTCAGGAAGGACAGGTGGATGCTCTGAGGACAGACACATGGACGATACCTCCGTCAGCACAGCTGCACTTCTCACAGACACTACAGCTTGTCGTCTGTCAGTCTGAACATCTCCACACTGCTCAGTCCAAGAAACCTGAATCAGAGGCTCTGATTGGCTGAAACTCTGATTATTAACCCACAGACACTCAGTGTTCCTGTAGAAGCTGCTGCTGGTGAGAAAATCAAACGCACTCAGACTGCACCTGATAAAATGTGTGAATATTTCATCAGTTCTCCAAATCCTCCAGAATAAACTGCAGGAACTGGAGCGTTGTTGACTGGGAGTGCTGGGATATTCTGGGACTGATGACATTTCATCAATATTGTACATCTGAGAGACTCTGAGAGGTTTTGGTTCAATCACACATCAGAGAGTCTCTGAATATTCTACAACCTGCAGCTAATGGAGCCCGAAAGAACACGGANAGTAAAGACGTGAGGTTCAGAGATTTGTGAATTACAGGATCCACAGGGAACAGGTTTTTTTTTTTGGATCTCGTGTCTGAGCAGGAATATTTCTGGCTGCCTGAGTAATCAGCTGACTCAATAAGCCCCGCCCCCTGGCTGCATGTTGCAGTGGGCGGGGCCTCTATTGACCAATGGCAAAGGGCAAAGCATCAAGCAGGTAACAGAAAACAGCGGCGGCATCTTACCGGTGTTTGATTGGACACACGTCACGGTTACCGCAGCAACTATTAGCCCCTCCCCCTCCCCTCCCCTCCCCCTTCCCCCCATAACACACATAGCAGCACTGTTATTGGCTGAACTGTTAACGGGCAGACGGGCGGCGGGCGGAGACACACACTATAGAATGAAACAAACAAAAAGATGTTAGACACATTTAAAGCCACAGTTACAACGAGGCAGAAAGAAACGGCGGTTAGGAACCTTTAAACACGTTCTCCGGTGTTTAAACGTTCAACCGGCATCAGAAGAACCCAGAGAGAAACACACTGGGACGCTAACGAGAAGCTAACGGGCTGACGAGGATTAGCTTCCTTCATCCGAGACCTACAACACTACCAGAGACAGAAGACAGGGGGCAGCTGTGGTTCCATCCACCGGGTTTACTGCTGGTCCTCCTGGAGGTCCAACAGAACCAGAAACACTCTGATTCACACACCTGCACAACAACCGAGTCTTGAAGACCAGCAGAACCGACTGAGAGCAGCTTCAGTCTGCAGAGGATCCCTGATGTGCAGAACGCTGAGGTACCGAAGGGTTTCTCAGCACCAGAACCTTGAGGCCTGAAGTATTAGTACTTCAACACAATACTAGTCCACCTACGTTGTACACACGAGGTACTTACAGTAAAATAAAGCCATGAAACATGATCAGATCCAGCAGACTCTTCTTGGCGGTCCACTGTCCTGAGGCTGTGTTTTATGTTGTACCTCTACTGTTCCCATAACGCTAAACCAAGACCAGACAGATGGTCTGTGGAGGTCTGAGCTGTGACCACATGGACGGGCTGCCAGAGGACCCAGCCCGCTATTCACTCCTAATGAAGACCAGACAGACCTGAAGGTGTCTGATTTATAGTCTTCAGCAACATCAGCTGATTGCATCCAGCCTCGATGTGAGCTTCCACAGTGGCTTACTGCCGGGTCACGTGGAATCGTTGGCAGTGATTCTGGTAACAACCGACTTTATGGTGTTGTTGTCCTCAAATGGACCACCTCCACCTCAGCCAAGAACACCGGCTGTTCTTTTTCAGTTCTGTGGAAATGAACTTTGTACGAGGTCCATACAAAGTGAAGACCTGACAGGTGGAGCCTCTGCAGCTCGGTTTGGAATCTGTTTTCAGCTGATTACAAAGAACAAGACGTATTTTTAGTGTCCTGCTGGAAATAAACCCGTCAGAGTAAATATAGAAGCAAAGAGTCGGCAGCAGTTTGATCTCTGCAGGCTGGTTTCTGACAGTAAGTGTGGATGGAAGCAGAGCTGCAGAAAGAGAGAAGAAGAAGAAAAGGAAGGAGAAGAAGGAGAAGAAGAAGGAGAAGAAGAAGGAGGAGAAGAAGGAGAAGAAGGAGAAGAAGGAGGAGAAGTCGTACCGTCTGGAGCTTCACTCAGAGCTTTGCCCGTCATCTCTCGTTCTCCAACCAGCCAGACGTAACCAGAACCGGTCATGTTGAGCTGCCGGGCAGCTTTGTACACGGCAGCAGCCTCATCCTCACTGCAGACACACACACACACACACACACACACACACACACACACACACACACACACACACACACACCTCCATGTTAAGCTGCAGCAGCTCTCTGTTCATACACAGGAGAGAGTTCTGCAGAATTGAAGCAGCCTTGAGGTGGACCTGGTGGTGCTGGTTTGTTACTGGTGCTGAACTGGGGTTTTCTGTTGGTTTGCTTTGGTTAGAAAATGTATCTCAGAAAGTGGTTCATGTTCAGGGTTAGACACCAGCTTCCATCCACTTGTGAGGTCCACGGAGGACCAACAGAAACAATCCTGTTTTGGTTCTTTCATAGGTTTGTTAAAGGTTTTCTGGAAACATGACAAAACC
>NW_007579333.1:37360-38665 GCF_000690725.1 Stegastes partitus | reverse complement strand
TGGGCGGGGCTAACTGGTGCTGGGCTACTACTGGGCGAGCTCAGAGATTGGTTGGGCGGCGTGCATCATTTGACCATGCAAAGTTTATACCTTGGGTGTTCTCCTGAAGTCAAAGTTCTGTTGGTCGAGGTTTTCATAGTTCCTGTTTTTAGTCTGATGAATAATGTGCACAGAGAAAATATGCAGACACAGAAGATTATAGACAGTCAGAAAAATCCAACAAACGACTCGATCTCCTGCTTCAGGTCAGGAGTCGCTCGCAAACACATCCCACCTGTCTGCCCACCTGTCTGTCACAGCCGTTAATCTGAGTGGTTTTGGATCAGTTTCGCTCTTCGTCCTCGTGTTCCTGTGGACCAACCGATCAGGTTTTAACCTTTAACAAAAGCTTCTTTGTCTTCCTCTGTGGGCCCACGTGTTCCATGTTAACGTACTGGTTAGTTTACTGAGACCTGCAGCTACATGGGGGTCAGAGAACATCACGAGTTCACGTCTGCTTCATCAGGTTTTATGCGGATGGAACTTTTCATTTTAACTCCAATATAGTCCAATATTACAGGTTCTGGATCAGTGACAGGATGAGAACTACCAGAGAACGTTTCAGGTTTCTGTCTTTAAATAACCAACAGATTAATGAAAATAATCTCATCTGCCTCAAACTTCAACATTAAGATGCTGAACGTGTCTGAGTGTTAACGCATCGTGTGTGTTTTCTGAGGATGATCAGGCTGCGACGAGAAGAGCTTCATGGAAACAAACTCAGAGGTTTTCAGGCTGATTTCAGAGTGATTAAAGCCTCAGTGACCTTCTGCAGGTAAATTTAGTCTCAGGTGAAAACACTCACCGGAAACTGTCGGCTGCTTTATTTTTAGAGCAGAACAAAGAAACGCTTTGACTGTTAAACTCAGAAACTGTCGAACTGCAGCTGAACAATCATCAAACAGCAGAACTGCGTTTCAGCTGTAAACTGAATTAATACGAAGCTGCAGCATTAAAGGATCCCGAAAATCATCCTGTCGACTGTTTCCGACACGTTTCACAGGTTTGTCCACCACGTGTTAGCCTAGCTTAGCACAAACCCTGGAAGCAGTGGGCAACTGTTAGCCTAGCTTAGCACAAAGCCTGGAAGCAGCAGGAAACTGTTAGCCTAGTTTAGCACAAATACCAGAAGCAGCAGGAAACTGTTAGCCTAGCTTAGCACAAATACCAGAAGCAGCAGGAAACTGTTAGCCTAGCTTAGCACAAACCCTGGAAGCAGAGGGATGCTGTTAGTCTAGCTTAGCACAAACACTTATTGGGCAAAAC
>NW_007579333.1:34728-35923 GCF_000690725.1 Stegastes partitus | reverse complement strand
GACATAGAAGAAGGTTTTACATTTAGTGTCGGGTCATCGAGTCACGGCTGGACTTCTGTTGTCGGTCTTCTGACTTGTGCAGATCTTCGGTGGACTTCAGACGTGTGGTAGAACTGGGTTTGGTTTTACCAGAGAACCCGGCGGCTGTGGTTTGTGTCCGCAGCAGAAACCAGACTCGGTTAAACTCTGATTTTGCTGAGGCTGAACCGAGCCGTGATGTTAATCCGGCGCGGCGGCGGAGCGTCCCATTAGTCCTCGACTCAATCCGCTCCAAATGTTAATCTCATTAAATTTACATCCGACACAAAGTCCCTGAACAACGCACACACTCCTATGAAGCTCCTGCAGTGTTAGAAAACAGTGTGTGTGAATTTAACATGAGGCATGAGCCTGGATCTCCTCTCGGCTCGACCACAGCTTCCTGTGAACCTGCCGTACGAGGCGGCCGTCGCTGTACCTTCCAGCTTCCTGCTGCCGTATTTATGACCAGCACATGATGAACAGCATCAGACGGTTAAAGCAGGAACAACAGCAGGCTGCAGCTCTGTTCACCTACTTTAACTAATGTGCTGTAATATTCATGTGTCTCCCACTTTAAAAAAGTCTGCTCGAATATTCATGAAGGTCTTTGACTCAAACTGTGAGACACAAAGTCAAACTTTTCTAAAGTCGCGCCTGGACCCCGAGGATTTACTTTCCCTCCTCGCTGGGTTTGGTTTGAACTCTGTCAGTGCTGCTGCTGGTTCTATGGATTCACTGAGGTTCCTCCACCACACTGTAGGTGCACGACTTTATTATCTGAGCAAGCTTGGTGTGTTTATCTCATTCTGTTGGGAAGTACTTTGGGTCGGTGAGTTGTAAAGGTTCTGTATAAATGACAGTCACTGGGCTTGTGTTTATGGGATGGCTGGTGTTGAAACGGCTGGATCAGTTCTGCTATCAGGTCATTTACAGAACCAGTGTTATCGATCAGAATACAATCAGAAACAACATCAGTCCACCTGCATGAACATGGTTCTACAACGAGCTGAGAGCAGCAGAACCTTCTCAGTTCTGGACCTCTGGACTGTGTCTATCTATGTCTGCATCATGGCTCCACATGGAGAAGACCTGAACAGAGGAGGAGAAACATCTGACTGAGAGACTGGACAAAGATGGAGAAGGATCCTCTATGGACGGAGGAGCAGAACTAAAC
>NW_007579333.1:25383-29543 GCF_000690725.1 Stegastes partitus | reverse complement strand
CTGAACACGTATGACCTGTAAGAACACGGAGCAGCCTGAACACGTATGAACTCTGTGACACTGCAGATCCCAGTCCTGATCCTGAACCTGCCTCTAACTCCTGGTCAGGTTACAGTTTGTGAATAACTCGCAGGCTGTAAACACATGAGCACAAAGAACTGGAGAATATTTGCTGTATTTTAGGTCGTGAACGTTGGGCCAGCAGGGGGCGCCGCAGGGAGTCAATGTTTATAGCTTCACAGAACCAAAACACTGGTAGTAGCTCTACCAGTAACTCTGTAGTTACCACGGAAACAGTCTATTATTTACTGTTCAGGGTGTTTACTGGTCGTCCTGGTTTTAATGGTCGTTGTTCTCACAGACAGTCTGACCACGTCATTCTGATTTTCTATGTACTTGTTTGGGGGAATATAGTGAATAATTTTCTTAGCTTGGGCTAAAATAGATGCTAACACGGCTTGTTTAATCTTATGTAACGGCTAATCATATCTTGCTAAGGCAAATGTGGCATCCAACATTAGCTTGTTTAGGCTACCACAAAAGCTAGCGCCATTTGTGAAAGCTGATGTAGTGGCTAGCACAGATGCTAAAGTTACTTGTTGAGGCTAATGTAGTGGTTAACATAGAAGCTAACATTACCTTTTTTGTTGCAGCTAAAATCAACTTGTTTCGGCTAACGCAGTAACAAATGTTACTTGTCTGGCTGGTGTAATAGCTAGTTTTAGTTGCTTAGGCTAATGCAGCAAGTAAAGTTGCTTGTTAAGGCTAACATAGTGGCCAGAGTAACTTTATTAGGCTGATGTAGCAGCTAATATTAGTTAGCTTGGTCTCTCGGAGTACAACACTGTGTGTGCAGCTACTTTTTTAATAAGAGTTTATGGTTTGTGCAAAACATCAGCACGTGGAGGAGTCACGCAGACAACAACAGACCAACAGGTAGCTTTGTAGCACCCAGTAATGTCAATATTTACAGGGAATGTCGTCGACATCCAGGAGTGAGGAGATGGCCCCATTAGCGTCCTGATTCTAGCCCCAGAGGGAGAATATACCGGACAAGCTTAGAGGATCCAGGATGGAACCCTGAGGAACACCACAACATCCACAGTGTTAAACCATGGATCTCTGTGTGGTCCCGGGATGGTTTACTAGTCAGCTCACCTTGTCGGAGTAGATGGACATGCGGGTTGTCAGGCCGACCACGGGGATCCGGTAGAACCCGGCCGTGTAGGAGACGGGCGTCGGAGTGAGGTGGTCGTTGGACTGAGGAGGGTGGCTGACCAGGATCGCATAAACCTGCAGAGGAACAAGAACATTTCATGTAAATCTGTGGTTACACTTTAGCTTGTTCTGTTACCGGCATCTTCTTCTACTCTCTTTATTCCAGCTGTGTGTTACGTAGCCTATAGCGCCACCTTCTGATGACACCGTGCAGCCTAATTTATTCACTGCAAAACCCAGGTTGTATAACAAAGATGGAACAATCCGCCCTCTTCTCCAAATAAAGTGACTTCTGGTCCAAAAACTCCAAGATGGCGACCAGGAAGCAAATGGGGGCACTGACCAGCACTTTAATGTACACTGTAAAAAATACATTTAAAAAAACGGTGACAGTCCGGCAGCAGGGATGTTCAAAGACTGTAAAACAAACACTTGCAGCAGTAAATATGTATAAAACACTGATACCTTCTGATTTAAATAAAGTCAGAAAATGTAACATTAGTCACACGTTTAAAAAAAAACTACAATTTGTAAAAATGTAGAATTTTGTGTGAACATGATTTACTGTCTTTATTAACCATCAACCATCATGCAATTAACACAAGAAGAAGACTCTGGAGCAGCAAAGTGCACAGTGTGGCTCCATCACCTTCTAACAGCCACCAACATCCTGCTGCTTGTGGTGAATTAGGATTCAGGTTTTCAGGAAACGATTGTTAAAGCTGCGACCAGCAAACTGAACAGCAGCCACAATAAACCAGAGTTTGTGATAAATGGTGCTGCAGCTGCTGAAGGCTTCGGCTTAATCCGACGGCCGGATTACATCTGAGAGAGATAATCTGACGTCCATCTCTGTCTGCAGCACAAAGCTTCAGTCCGACGCCATGTTGGCCTCATTTCTGCACAAAGGAAACGCTGAAGGATGTTCATGCTTCGTCTTTTCTCTTTCTGCCGTCTGAACGGAAAGATGAGAATATTTCTGTTCTTCAGTTTGTCCATAAATGAGCCAAAACTCAACAGCAGCTGCTGGAAAATAAAAATCCGGCGCGTTCACACGAAACAGCCGATAACCTGAGAGTTCAGTGGGTTCAGACGGAAACAAAGAAAAAATAGCTTGTATTGACTGTGTCTGCAGATAATTCCCGTCAAGCTTTCCTGAGAATTTACAGAATCTTTCCAACAACCTGCAGCAGCAGCTCTACGGCTGGAGCTGCTTCATGCTTCTGGATTCATGTCTCCACGTCTCCACAAACATCTTCTGTCTCACTTCTGGTGTTTCGTGTCTTGTTTCATCCAAACAGCAGCTCGGATGCTTTGTGTGAACGTTTAGGGGAGCTCAGCTGATCAGACCACAGCCGGCTGCTCAGTGAGCTGCTGGTGGACCACGGTACAGCTCAACAGACCAGGACCAGGAGACAAAACCAGCACAAAGAGACACGAAACAACAGAAATGTCCTGCTGACAGGAGACGTCTCTGAGTTCTCTCTCCTCCTGCTTCATGTTCTGGTTCCTCAGAGCTGCAGGACTTTAATGAAACATGAACCTCAGAGAAGGACCACGAGACAGAAGCTGAAACATCCAGAAGCTCACTTTGCTCACGTGAGTTTTCATTGAGGTTCTAACAGAACCACGCAGATGAGCAGCGCGCTGACTGATCCGTTACTGCTGGTTGTTCTCGCTCTGTTCTGAAATATTGGCCTTTAGCTCAGCCTCCTGATTATTCCGCCTCCACATTTCACTGCACATATTGAAGCTCTGAGTGTGAAATAAATAAATCTGTGACCCGTGAAGTTGGACGATCTCGCATTTATGAAACAGAACCATAGAACAGGTTTGAAAAGGGCAATAAAAACCCAGAGAAACACGAATCAGCACCTTAAAACATGAAAACCCACCATCGTAGCATCGCTGTCAAGAAGATCTGAACTCTGTTAGATATTAAACTGCTGAAAAATAAACATGTTTTTATTAAAATTCATGAATAATTCTGTGAATCTGCTGCTCGCAGACAAAATGACGACACATTTAACCTCCAAACTAAACCAGTGTGCTGCAGCCGAACTGTGCAGAGAAACGCTCTGCTGAGATCTGAGTGAACACGTTGGACGTTGCTAAAGATTGAGTAATTTCGTTGTTTAATGTGTGATCATGTGACTCCACAGTCTTAATGCTAAGCTAACTAGCTGTTGGATTTAAGACCTCATGTCTATACAGACTTTATGTTATGCTAAGCTAAGCTTACTAGAGCTGGAGTTAAGGCCTGCTATTTCTACAGTCTTTATGCAAAGCTTAACTTTGCTAACTAGCTGATAGAGTTAGGATCTGGTGTCTCTACGGCTTTTGTGCTAACCTGAGCTATGCTAAGCTAACAAGCTGTTGGATATAAGATCTGATGTCGCTACTGTCTCTAAGATAAGCAAACTAGCTGTTAGATATAAGATCTGATCACGCTACTGCCTTTAAGCTAAGCTAAGCTAAGCTAACTAGCTGTTCGCTTTAAGATTTGCTGTTGCTACTGCCTTTAAGCTAAGCTAACTAAATGCTAGCTATAAGATCTGATTTCTCTGCTGCCTTTAAGCTAAGCTAAGCTAACTAGCTGTTGGATATAGTAGCTGATGTCGCTACCACCCTTAAGCAAAGCTAAGCTAATTAGCAGTTGGATATAAGATCTGATTTCTCTTCTGCCTTTAAGCTAAGCTAAGCTAACTAGCTGTTGGATATAAGATCTGATGTCACTATTGCCTTTAAGCTAAGCTAAGCTAACTAGCCATTAGATATAAGATCTGATCATGCTATTGCCTTTAAACTAAGCTAAGCTAACTAGCTGTTGGATATAAGGTCTGATGTCACTACTGCCTTTAAGCTAAGCTAACTAGCTGTTGGATATAAGATCTGATTTCTCTTCTGCCTTTAAGCTAAGCTAAGCTAACTAGCCATTGGAT
>NW_007579333.1:21191-25263 GCF_000690725.1 Stegastes partitus | reverse complement strand
AGCCATTGGATATAAGATCTGATGTCGCTACTGCCTTTTAGCTAAGCTAATCTAATCTGTGAACACTGACTCAGACAGAAAGAGACGAGACCTTCGCTAAACGTTCAGCTGTTTCCGTAAATGGCGTCACCATGGCAACAGCGTCACACGTTGCCCAAAGCGATCATCATCAGAGCCACCTGACGGCTCACCTGGTTCGAGATGAGGTCCTCGCAGACAGACAGCGCCATCTGGATGGCGTTGGGTTTGTGCGTGACGGAGATGGCGTTCATCTTGAACTTGTCCTTCCCGTACAGCGCGTTGGCCTGAGTCACCGCCTCCTTGAACACCTGCTCGTAGCGCTTCTGGCTCAGCACGGCGCCCACGTTCACCTGGCGGGGCTCGCAGCCGCACAGCGCCACCGAGCAGCACTGCAGCACCGCCAGCAGCAGCAGGCCGCGGGGCAGCACTGGGGCAGGAAGAGAGGGGCAACAAGGGGGGAGGACAGNTCAAAGTTCACCAGAGAACATGAACAGAAGCCTGATGGATGCTGGAGAACATCCTCTGGTCAGATGGAGATCAATGTGTTGGGCTCACATGGAGTCCAGATGTTTGGTGTGAACCTGACCAGGACCACCACAGTGGATGCATGGTCCTGCCAGTGAAGCACGGAGGTGGCAGCATCATGATGTGGGGCTGCATGAGGGCAGAAATGAGTGGACTCTGGTCTCCTCCATGTATTTGTATTAAAGTACGTGTAAAGTGGTAGTTTTTAATCAGAGACGATACTCCACTGTTCAACCTAGAAGTAATCTGATTACTGTCAGAGGATGCAGGATACAGCTGGTTTGTACTGTAAATCCTGCCATACGTACATTCAGATCAACTGAGCTATCACTGTTACCAGTAGGTCTCCCACTCTGTGCAGCAGCGCCCCCTGCTGTGTGGACACCACTGTCTACAGTCTCATTCACACAAGCTACAAATGCAGCTCTCAGAATTAGCAGCAGCTTGTCAGCTACAGATACGTGACGTTAGAAGTTTACACGAGCTGCTGCTGTTTCATAGTTTGCATAGAAATACAGGACAAACTGTGGCTGAGCCTGAGACCAACTTAGACAACAAAAAACCAACAGTGTGTATGTTTACTTTGGTGTTTCCATGAGAAGTCACTGAGGATCATCAGGAGGAAAGAGGTGATCTTTGCCTGAACTCTACGTTTCCTGGCTGCAGGAAGTCGCTGCTCGCAGTGACAGAAACCAGACGTGACGGACAGACAGCCGGTTTAACGGAGACGCAGGTCGACAGAAGCAGCTGAGATGTGTTTGAACGACTCCGATCTCCGTCAGAGTCGATGAGAAACCGGACAACAGACGGAGGTGAAGAACTGACAGGATGACATGGACGGACGGACAGACAGACAGAGAGAGAGCAACAGCAGGAGAAGAAGAAGAACTGACGATAAGACTACAGAAAAAGAAGAGAAGAAGAAAAAGGAATCAAACCTCCACCAAGAGAACATTTATCTTCTCAAATAAACTGATGGAAAACCACGAGACATTCAGGAGCTGCAGCTCTTCAGGGTCAAAGACTTGAGACCAACAGGTNGTCATCGTTCTGATCGTTTTGTGCGACATCAGGACAAAGTGAAGGTTCAGAAATGTTTAGAAAACTTTCAAAATGAGGATTCAGGAAGCTGCTCTTCACAATAAAGTGTCTCATTATTGATAATAATCATGTAAAATCAGAACCACAGCGAACACGACTGGAAAGACACACAAAGCAACACCGAGCTGCACACGACAACAAGAAACACAAAACCAGAGTAAAACAAACACACAGCCAACTCAAAGAGACACAAAACAACAAGTAAACAGTGTTCAATGACCTCAGACACACAAAGCAACACAAACATGAACACAAAGTGATGCAAGATGACAGCAAATAGACACACAACAACCACACAGACACACAAACCAGCAGCCCAGAGTGAACACTAAGTGACAGAAATAGATGCAGCGTGACGGCAAAGAGGGAAACCGAGCGACGACAAAGACCCACAACCAGCCACAGCGACACCGAGCCAAACAGAGACACAAAACCACCACAAATACCGTAAAACAACCACAATATGCACACAGAATGTATACACAACACACAACAAGACGACAAATGTTCACACAGAACATTTAAAACAAATCAACACAAACACACAAAAGATGACGACAAAGACACACACAATCAATGCCAGTGACAGCTGATGCAGCGACAACTCAGAGACACAAAACGAACACAAACAGGTGCAAACACCACGAAGGAACACAAAGACACACAACATGGACAAAACCGGACACAAAGAGTAAAGAGAAGAAAGTAGAGAAGCAACGACACACAAACTACACACAGCGGCACACACACAACACGGAGAGAAAGAAGAACCAGGGAGACACACAACTGAACAACAACCAAACATGACCACAGAAACACAACAACAATATAAACAACAACAACATAAACAACAACATCAACACAACAAGTCCACCATGTACAACCACAGACACACACCTGTGGTTGTGTGTCTGTGGTTGTGTGTCTGTGGGTGCAGCTTTCATAACGTGCCTCTCATTAAAGTGCAGTACCAGTACACAGCGGTACACAGCGGTACACAGAACCATGTAGTACTTCCTGTCAGTACTGCAGTAGCACAAGTACAGTAACTGTAGTGAAGTAAAAGTACTCCGTTACTCTGCAGGATGAAGCTGATTGGATCAGAACCTGTTTGGAAACAAACACTCACTGATGCAGCTGCAGATTCTGTCGGTTCTGGTTCTGTCGGTTCTGGTTCTGTCGGTAAACTGCGTCGTTCTTCGCTCTCCTGTTGATCTCACGTCTGTTCTGTTTCCTGGCCGTGCTGGTGTCGGTACCGGGCGGCTCCTGCTCCGGTTCGGTGACTCGGGTCCGTCGGGTTAAAGGTTGTTGGGTTTTTTATTGCCGTGTGACCCGGTAAAGCTCCGGTTCTCGGTTCTCGGTTCTCGACAGACGGAGACTCCGGAGCTCGGCAGGTCCCGGTTCCGCTGCGTCCTGTTGATTCAGCGGCTCCGGTTCTGCTCCGGTCCTGGTCCCCGGTCCTGGTCCCCGGTTCTCGGCTGGTTCCGGTCCGTCGTGTGTCGGTTCGGGCTCGTGATGCTCGCGGACTCCAGGTGACCTGATGCTCGCGCGCCGCTCTGTCCTTGGATCGCTGACGCTCGCTCCCTCGTTCCCGCGCGCTCACAGACGGAGGAGAGCAGGCAGGAGCGCGGCCGGCGGAGCGCGGGCACGAGCGTCATGTGTTGATACAAAAATCTCGTTCGTGTGTTCACAGCGCGTGCACGTTCAGTGAGCCCGTTCATTCATTCACTCATCACGTGATCATTAAAAACAGGAGCCTCATCGTCACAGAACCAGAACCTCCGGTGTCCGACAACACAAAGAGACACAACGATGAAGAACGGCTGCACAGACACACAACAGAAGCACAACAGGTCAGAGACACACGGGACAACAGGTGAGCAGGAAGTGACGTCAACACTGATGAAGACAAAGACACCAACAGGAGAACTCTGGAGGATCCAAACGGAACCAGAGGACAGAAGAGCTGCAGGTGCTTCAGTCAGACAGGTGCCGACAGACCACGCCCCCGTCTGTTAGACCACGCCCCCGCTGGGTAGACCACGCCCCCAGACACACACTGAGAGGCCATGATGAGAAAACAGACAAATGAGCAGAAACACACAAAACATCTGCAAAGCAGCAGCAGAGCGACCAGGAGGCGCCGAGTGAGCAGAACGGGACCGAGTTCAGACCCAAACAAACCCGGTGAGCAGGACGATGAGGAGACACGAAGCAGCAGATCATCAGCAGAACGTTGAGGAGCTAAGAACAGCACCAGAACTTCACCTGGTCGATTCAAACACCATCAAACTGGCTTCATGCCTGGTGTCCAAAGGCAGGTTGTTGATGTGGACGTTGTTTACATTTTTCATTATTTTCTCAGGACAGTGTGGAGACGAGTGGGGAGGACCTGCAGCGAAGGTCACGACCCTCAACGTCAGGA
>NW_007579333.1:17757-19780 GCF_000690725.1 Stegastes partitus | reverse complement strand
CTGATTTTACTGATTATTATACATCAAATAACAACAAACGTTCTTAGAAGGTACTGTGGTTGAAGCCCTTCCTTACGCGTAGCGTCTGACAGGAAACTGAAGATCCTTTCAGGAACCTCTGATGGTTCACCAGCTGATTGGTTTTATCCAGAGAACACTGACAGTAATCACCGCCTGCTGCCTCGTCCATCGCTTTAATCATCGGGTCCGTTTGTGATGCAGAACTTTGAGACTTTAACGCTTCGTCTGAACGGAACACGTCGGGTTTGATCTCCTCGTTCTCACAGTTTGTGCTGTTCTACAGACGATCACTTGCTCTCTCACTGTGATGATACGTTATCTTGTTATGAGCCGGTGTTTTGTAAATGTTTGGGTCTGAAATTGGAGCCAAGTAAAGTTTGGGGGTTTTAAACGTGAAAGCTTTGCTGATGTTCTGGACACCAGAGCTGCTGCTGACTGATCCGTCATGATCCCGTTCCACCGGTGTCTCACCTGTTCAGTACCAAACTCAGCGAGCTGCAGCTGCTGGCTCCTGATTTACAGCTGGATAATGAAGGTTTATATAGAAACAGTGACAGCAGCCGCCGCCTCCACATCTGAACCTGTGACGCATTTCGACTGTTTTTACCACTGACGGCTCCAGAAGTGTCTGATAAACCGGTTTCTGCTGATTCCCACGTTGTAATATGAACAAAAACACCATTATTGCAGATTCTTTGTATGCAAACAGCAAAAAGAAATATTTATATACAGAAAAATTTATGAATGTGTGTGTGTGTGTGTGTGTGTGTGTGTGTGTGTGTGTGTGTGTGTGTGTGTGTGTGTGTGTGTGTGTGTATGTGTGTGTGTATGTGTGTGTATGTGTGTGTGTTGATGAGAAGCAGCAGCAGAAGAAGAAATCAGTCCATCACACTTCGTCTCTTCTTCTGTGGTTGTTTCTCTTTTTTAAATCTCGTTCTCATCACTCTGGCGGCTGCCAGCATGGCGACGGTCGCCACGGTAACGGGGATGCAGCTCCCGGCCCTTGATGTGGTTGCCGTGGAAACAAGCATCTCCAGCCCTCATTAGCACCTCCCCCTCCCTCCCCCCAACGCAACTTATAATTATCTCAGTGCTGTCATCGGCTCAGGGAACAGGTGTGTTTACATCACAACAGGCTTCAGGATCAGCTGATCAGAAGAAGAAGAAATCATCCAATCAGAGAGCTCGTTACTCCCTCACACCTCTGACAATAACATATTATTTAAATTGCAGTTTGGTAAAATAAAGAAAGTAACTGATGTCATTTCATCAACACAAGCTGCTGTTTGGTACTGCTGTTAGCTTCTGTCTCTTAGCATCTGTCTGTTAGCTTCTGTCTCTTAGCATCTGTATGTTAGCTCCTGTCTGTTAGCTGTCTGTTGGTTGTCTGTTAGCTTCTATCTGTTAGCTCCAGTTTGTTAGTTTCTGCTTGTTAGCATTTGTGTGTTAGCTCCTGTCTGGCCTGTTAGCTGTCTGTTAGTTGTCTGTTGGCCCCTGTCAGTTAGCCTGTTAGCTGTCAGTTAGCATGCTAGCTGCCTGCTAGCTGTTGGTTAGTTGACTGTTGACTCCTATCAGTTAGCCTGTTAGCTGTCTGTTGGCCTGTTAGTTGTCTGTTTGCTCCTGTCCGTTAGCCTGTTAGCTGCCTGTTAGCTGTCTGTTAGTTGTCTCTTGGCTCCTCTCAGTTAGCCTGTTAGCTGTCCGTTAGCCTGTTAGCTGTCAGTTAGCCTGTTAGTTCTCTCTTGGCTCCTGTCAGTTAGCCTGTTAGCTGTCTGTTAGCCTGTTAGTTGTCTCTTGGCTCCTGTCAGTTAGCCTGTTAGTTGTCTGTTAGCCTGTTAGCTGTCAGTTGGCATGTTATTTATCCATTAGCCTGTTAGCTGTCAGTTAGCCTGTTAGTTGTCTCTTGGCTCCTGTCAGTTAGCCTGTTAGCTGTCCATTAGCCTGTTAGTTGTCTGTTAGCCTGTTAGTTGTCTGTTGGCTCCTGTCAGTTAGTCTGTTAGCTGTC
>NW_007579333.1:15919-17082 GCF_000690725.1 Stegastes partitus | reverse complement strand
GTTAGTTGTCTGTTGGCTCCTGTCAGTTAGCCTGTTAGTTGTCCATTAGCCTGTTAGCTGTCAGTTAGCCTGTTAGTTGTCTGTTGGCTCCTGTCTGTTAGCCTGTTAGCTGTCCATTAGCTCCTCCTCCTACATGATGTCATGCTCCCTGCAGTGATCTCAGCTGTGAACATGAAGTAGGACACGTATGACCTCAGAGTTTCATTCTGTGTTCAGATCATGAGGAGCTTCAGCTTCCAGGCCACTGAACACACACACACACACACACACACACACACACGCAGAGGTGCATGCTGGGAAGCCTCTGCAGCCCGCTGGGGGGGTCAGTGTCAGTGTGTGTCTGTGTGTGTTGCTGATGTTGTGAGGACATTAATCTGGAGACAAACTGGAGAGAAGACTGAAGATTAACAGTGAAATAACCAGTGAATCAATTAAATAACTAATGAATGAATGAATGAATCAATGGATGGATGGATGGATGAATGGATGATTAACCCTCCGACTCCCCTCCATCAGTCAGATCAGAATCAGATCACGTTGCTGTAACGTTTCTGGAACGTTCCTGTCTCTGTGGTTCTGGTGGATCCGTTCTGCGTTCGGTTCCTCGGGCTCTAAGAAACGCTGACTGGGTGGAGGGGAGCTGACTAAGAGCCCAGTCAGGTTTCAGTGTGAACATTCAGACGCTGGTCAACATCAGTGGAGCTGAACTTCCTGAGTCCATCAGGAGACGTCATGTGTTTTAGAAGATGCTGTAGCTGCTTCACCTCTCTGATGATCTGTTTATGTCAAAGGTGTGAATCTACCAGCGGTTATTTTAATATTTTACCTGAGCAGGAGCCGACCACATCCACGACTGTTTTTATTCAATCCCGTTTTATTTGTAGAGCTCAGTTCACAGCGCTTCACACGGTCAGGTATGGACCTCAAACAGAACAGCCCGACTTTATTACACATCACGTCTGACTCAGTGTGTTTGTCTATTTAAACTTTATTTACTGTTTAAATTCCCATCAGAAGAACGAATGTGTTCAGTCAGAACCTCAAGAGTCCTGAAACAGAACAGCTGCAGTTTAAACAGATTATAGATCATGTGTTCACCTTGACCAACTACAGCAGCCTGAAGGTCTGAACATATGAACATATGAACGTATGAACGTATGAAC
>NW_007579333.1:13085-15679 GCF_000690725.1 Stegastes partitus | reverse complement strand
TATGAACGTCTGATGGAAACCTTTCATCGCCTCCTCGGCCGCCTGGAGCTTCGTCTTCCTGCTGCCTCAGAGCTGCTGTTTCAGCTGCTGGGAGGAGGTCGGGGTGGAGGGAGGGTCCACTGGTGTCAGACAGTCCACAGTTCTGACTGGTTCTGGTCCACAACAGTCCGACTGCAGCAGAACATCTGCTACTAAAACCCAAAGCACCTCAGTTTCCTGTTCATAGTCTAAACCTAATGCTCTAACCAAACCATAAACTAACCCAAACAGAACCTAATCCGAATGTTAAACTTAACCTAACGTTAATCTAACCTCCCCTAAACTGAATCTAATCTAATCTTAACCTAATCTTAACCTAATGTTTACACCAACATGAACCTCACCTTAGACTAACTTTAACCCGTCTTAAACTGAAGCTAACTTAAACTAACCTCTTCACCAAACCTAAGTTTAACTGAACCTGAACTTAGCTTTACACAAACCTGGTTCTAACCTCCCTTTACCCTGACATTAACCTGACCTAATCCTAACCTGCCTGCAGGCTCGTTCCAGTTGAACCTCACCTGGAAGGTGGTCAGCTCAGGTGGCAGCAGGGGGCGGAGCTAAAAGCTTCCAGCAGCTTCAGTCTGGACTCACAGAAACAAAGTGATTCACTGAAACGTTCTTTGTCTGATAGTTTTAATTCCAGAACCAGCCTCCATGATTCTCTGATCTGTTTGTTTTACATGAATTCTGCTGTTAACCAGCATCAGAGCAAAGCTGTGGAGCTCCAGAGACCCAGAACTCTGATGAACAGTCGGACACAGAGCAGCTTCAATTCAGACGACGTTGTTCATCGGTTTGTGACGAACATCAACCAGCAACACAGACTGAAGTCCACTCTGATCAGAGGTCTCTATCGGGTCGGTGGGCTGTACCGGAGAGCTGCAGCTCTGACTGAAGGTTCATTATGAAACCTAAATGTAACGTTAATCTAACCTTCACCTGATGCTAACATGCTACAGATTCAAACACGTGGTTCAGTTATTAAACTACAAATGATTGAGTCACTGACAGAAAGAACTACAACAGTCACATGATGTGCTTGGAGTCGTCTGATTGGCTGGTCTGTGTTAGTAATAACAGGTGTGGTGCCGCCTCCTGCTGGAGGAGTCGGATCAGTGCGGCTCAGTTCATCAGCTGCTGTGGATGGAGGATGAAGGGATGAGTCAGATGAATACATGAATGAAAGAATGAATGAAGGATAAATAGACGAATGGGGGGATGACTCTTCGAGGCACCATCAACGCTCTTCTCTCTGCCTGTTCTCTACATTTTCACCATCACGTTTGTATACGGCGAATCCTGAAGCTCCTCCCTCTGCTCCTCCTCTGGCTCCGCCCCCTGCTCCTGCTCTTCTTCGCTGGTGCTTTGCACGGCAGAAAACGCCCTCTGGGGCCGTTTAGGCACGGCGTAGTCATCGACTCGGGGGTTGTAGGGATACTCGTGACCTTTAGGGTCAGCGGGGGTTCCCATGATCCTCCAGGCGTCGCCCCTCATCTCCTCGGGGTCGTCGTACACCGAGCCGGGTTGGATCTGTCCGCCGCCGGCGGCGCAGCCTTCGGGCTCGTCGTAGATGTGCTCCACCTTCACGGCCTCGAACACGTTTCTGATCTTCATCTCGTCGATGCTGTCATAGAGTGGGTCAGCGCCGGACTCTCTGCCGCCGGGAGGCTGCTGGTCCAGCAGGTCGGCCATGACGGAGCTGGCGATGGTGTCGAAGGGCAGCGAGTACTCGGGCTCCTTGGTGAGCAGCGGCGGCGTGCAGGGCGGAGCCACGCTGCCGCTTCGCTTCTCCCGCCGGCTCTGACGCTCAGCCGACAGCGTGATCCGAGAGTAGGTCTGGTCCTGGTTGGGGGCGGGGCCAGGTTTGGGGGCGGAGCCCGACTCGTGCGGCAGCGGGCAGCTGGAGATCATCTTCACCTGGTTCTTTCGAGGGGCGGCGGCGCCACGAGTGTCCAGAGTCAGACTCTTGACGCCGGTCAGAGCTTTGTCGACTGGAGGCTCCAGACGAGACTGAAAAACAGAAACCGATCGATTATTGATCCGTCATCACCTCCCCAGTCAGACCATCAATAGTTATTGATGCATTCATGCAGCTTTGATTCTTTAATGTGATCGTTTGTCACACTTGACTTTATGTAGAATTGATAATGTTTCTGTGGCTGGAGGCCTCGACGGCTGGGTTTCCCTCAACAAACGAATCTTTATCAGTTCATTTAATGAATGTAGTTACATGAATGTGATTCGTATTTATTGATAATATTTTATAGATTTCCGTCCTTATTTTAGGCGACTGTTTCCGTCTAAGGTGCTATTTAATGCTGGTGTCCTACCAGCGGGGGGCGCTGTGGCTGCTGCTGCTGAGCTGCAGCGCCGCCGCTCTCTTTGTCTTTGTGATGAACCGTGTGGAGGTTCGGAGGTTCGGTCACCAAACTGTAAACGCCGCCAGCTGCCTGCAAACAGGAAACCAAACAGACGCAGAATCATTCTTCATGGTCTGGACTGTTCACTGAGAACGTTTGTGTTCTTCTGCTTTTGGTCCTGGTTGTGTT
>NW_007579333.1:7262-12170 GCF_000690725.1 Stegastes partitus | reverse complement strand
TGTTCTGGTTATGTTCTGGTTGTGTTGTGGTTGTGTTCTGGTTGTGTTCTGGTTATGTTCTGCTTCTATTCTGGTTGTGTTCTGGTTATGTTCTGGTTGTGTTCTGGTTACTGTCCTGGTCATGTTCTGGTTGTGTTCTGGTTGTGTTCTGGTTGTGTTGTGGTTATGTTCTGGTTATGTTCTGGTCGTGTTCTGGTTGTGTTCTGGTTTTGTTCTTGTTGTGTTCTGGTTTTGTCCTGGTTGTGTTCTGGTTGTGTTGTGGTTGTGTTGTGGTTATGTTCTGGTTTCTGTCTTTTTAATCTGATAATCCTCATTTCATTCTGTAAACTCCTGCCTCACTCCAACATTCCTGACTTTATTCTGAAAGATGCCAGCCTTTATTCTGAAACCCAGAGTGTGCTGTCAGTGGACCTCAGCAGCAGGGCATTGTGGGAGTTGTGGGTCGGGTTCGCTCACCTGTCCGCCCCCGGATGTCTGTCTGAGGGGGGCGGAGACTTTCTGCAGGTTAATTGCAGCCTCCACAGCCTGAAACAGCAGGTTTCCCTGTTTGGTGTCGAACTCGAAGCTTCCCTCCCCAGACTCACAGCGACGACCCGCCTCGAAGGAGAAGGTGGACTGCAGAGACAACCAGAGACGATCAGGGTTCCCCTCCTTTCAGAACCAGGGTCCGTCTGTGAAACCCTTCCTAGAACCTGACTTGTACAGCGCCGAGGTGTGAAAACTACCTGATTAACTGATCAGACCTGATCAACCACAGCGTCTTATTCTGAAACTCTGCTTTGTTTCTGTGGAGAACCTGCTGGTTGGAGCTACCAGACCTTCTGCTGCTGATGTTATTCAGCAGAAGCTTCTCATATTAAAATGTAAATATTTATGTCTGTAGCCTGAAATAATAATTATTATTATTTAGATATTTAACTTGATTCTGATCATCTGGACTTGATTTTATTAAAAAAACAAAAACAAAAACACAGTCTGACATTATTCTGAAAAACCTTATTTAGACATTTTTGGCTTCTTGTTAAATAAAAAATAAAAATTTTAACTTTACTCTGACAGTTTCAATTTTATTCTCAACATGCATCATTTTATTCTGAAAATCCCAACTGAAACAAACTTGCCGCTTCACTTAAAAATCAACAACAAGACTAACAAGCCTGGTTGATTTCAGGAAATTGAGGTTTTATTCTGAAAATCCTGTCTCTATTGTTGTAGATTTTGATATTTAACTAGATTTTGAATATTCTGACTTTATTTAAAACGTGTTCATAAAAGCATGTTTTCACCGTTCAGACTTCACTCTGAGTCTTCTGGTTTTACTCTGAAAATTCTGCCTTTATTGTAAACATTGAGGCTGGACTTTACTTTGAAAATCCCAGCGCTTTAAAAAAAAAAGAATCAAATGTATCTTGTAGTTTATTCTGAAAATTCAAAAAAGTGTGTGTGTGTGTGTGTGTGTGTGTGTGTGTGTCACCTTGTCCCGTCCGAAGCGTCTCAGGTACCTGTACGGCCAGGTGTACAGGAAGTCACCTGTCCTGTCCAGCAGGCGCAGAGCGTCTCCATCGGCTCGCAGGACGGCGTCGCCTTTCAGCCGGCAGCGATCGGACGCCTCCGTCCTCCGGACACACACTCTGAAGTCACGCACTGCTGCACACAGCAACACAACACAGCAACACAACGTTCAGCTGAACCACGAGCGGCGGAGACACAGTGAAGGAAAGACAAAGAGGTTCAAAAAAGTAAAAACATGTCAAAGACAAACTTGAGCTCAGTCGGTTATCTGCCCCTGTGTGGGTAACAGAAGCCTCTGAGCTGCGGGCTGCGGGGCAGGAAGGCAGCAGCTGTGGAGGATCTGGGGCAGGAAGGCAGCAGCTGTTTGAAGGTTTGTGGGGCAACAGAAGCTGCTGCAGTTCATCACGACCCCAGAAAGGCTTTTATTGTGGTACCGGTACACTCAGGTACTATGTGTAGCAGTACTGCATGTAGAACTGCAGTACCGCTCAGTATGAGAGGAACAGAACGTCTGATCGATCAGGTCATCGATCAGGTCATCGATCAAATCTGCAGAGAAACTGAAGCCCAGAACATCCGCCTCCTGTTGTGTGTCTGAAACAACAGAACCTGCTTTTATTCTGGCTTCATTTTTTATTTATGACTTTGTTCTGAAAACGTTTTATTCTCACAATCTGGACCTTATTTTGAAAAATATGACTTAAGTTTGAAATTTTTTCATTATTCTGAAAATGCAGATGAGATCCTGACAATTGTCGCCTTATTTTAAATAACGAAGCCTAACATTATTCTGAAAATCCTGGCTTTACTTTGAAAGTGCCTAATTTATTCTCACAATCCCGACTTTATTTTCATTAAAATTGTTTTAACAGTCGAAACTGTATTTAACAAAAAAATAGTTTGATATTATTTTGACATCGCTTTATTTTGACATGTGTGACTTGAGTTTGAGAATCCTAAACTTATCCAGATAATTCTGACTTAACTGGTCTGACCTCGATTTTATTTTCAGATTTGAACTTTAATTTGCCAACCACATTTTGAAAAGTCAGACTTTATTTTGAAAATCCTGATATTATTCTGAAAATACTGCCTGTATTATCACAAACTTGACTTTATTTTTAAGTTTAGGACTTAAAGTTGAGAATTCTAACTTTATTTTGGTAAGTAAGACTTTGTTCTGACAGTCGAGTCTTATTTTGAAATTGCTAGTTTTATTCTGACAGTCGAGTCTTATCTGTTTTAGAAGTTGCTGGTTTCAGGTGTGACTTGGACCTGCCGCTGTTCTGGTCGTGTCTGACCGAGTGTCGGCGCTGCATGAAGGTCGTCTGGTTCACCTCATTAGTTCACAGCAGCTAAAATAAAACCACAATCAGAGCTGCAGCTACAAACACAATCACACACTCCGGTTGACGTAACAGCCAAGTGCAGGTGTGGCGACTCGGCCCGGACCCGGCAGCGCTGCACCAGCACCGAGTGCTTCCTGTTCACAAAGAGGAACTTTGTCCTGTGAAGATAAACGCTGAGGTCGTCCGGCGACGGACCGCGACTCGCTGCAGGAACCCACAGACACACAAAGTTTCCGCTACACAACGACACAACGACACACAGCGTCAGAACCGCAGCGGAAACTAAAACCGTTTCGAGTCCAAACCAGACAGGACGAGCTGAGACGGGAAACGCTGAAAATAAAACCTGACTCGACTGGATTCAGCAGAGTCGAGTCTACCTGAGCTGGTTCTGGTTCTGGTTGAGTCCATTCAGCTCAGTCCAACCGTAACACACTCGGTTCAACTGGAAAGAACTGAATTCAGGTGGACTCAACCGGACTGGACTGGTCTGTATCTGACTCGACTGGGTCCAACAAGTCTCGACTGGACTAAGCTGGATGTAACCTGACTGGACCGGACCGACCTGACCTGGTTTTGACCGACTTGACTGGATTAGTTCCGACTCAGCCGGATTAGAACAGATCGAAACCGGACTTGTCTGGCTTCAGTTTGACTCGACTGACTCGGACCCGACTCGCTGTGGTTCCGTCAGTTCTGTCTGAGCTTCAGAACCTCTGCATCCTGGACGTACTGACGCCGAAACACATTCATGTTTCAGGACCAGATGTTGTCAGAGGAGCAGCCAATCAGCAGCGTTTCCGTGGTAACAGGCAACAGTTGTTTAGTTTTTACTTTGTGACAATAAATAAGTTTAATGAGTTGAAAGTAAAGCGACGGAACTGCAGCCGCCTCCAGCTGACACACTCACATCTGAGTGAGCTGCAGCACAAAATGCGTCACTTTAGCCTCGCGGCTAAATTTAGCTGCAGTGGGAAAAGAGAGGAGGAAGTGGGGTTTGGTTGAAGGTGTGACAGAGGAAGTCCTGACTGCTGCAAGAACGAACGAAACATGAGAAAAGGAGAAAACTGACAAACGCTGCAGCTGCTTCGTGAAGCCTTCAGCCGACTGCTGCAGACGTGCTGATCGGCAGGAGATGCAGCGCATTAAACACACAACGTCACACAACGAAGACAAAAACCTTAACAACAGTAAATAACGTATAAAGGGTCCGTTACGTCCTCAAGAACAAACCTGGATCCTGGTCCAGAGGTTCTGCAGCTCATGAGCTCGTCTCAGTGTTTCCTGTCTCGTCTTCGTCATTTTCTGTCGGTTTTAGTTGTTTTGTGTCTCAGAGCATTTCATAGAGAACGTATAAAGCCCGAGTCACTCCAATAACCATAAACCAGCACTCGACCCGGCCCAGGTTTAAAGCTACAGACCGGTTCCACTCCTGCCCTTCCTGTCTAAAGTACTGGAGCAAACTGTCTCAAACCAAGTCTCTGCTTTCCTCTGTGACAACAACCGGTATGACCCGTATCAGTCTGGTTCTAAACGGGGTCACTCTACCAGACTGCCCTCCTCTCTGTAACAGAACCACTGGGTTCTGCTGGAGCTGCTGGACAGTCTTCAGCTCTGTTGCTGTTAGATCTGTCAGCTGCCTTTGACACGGTGACCCACCACATCCTCCTCTCCACACTCCCTGAGCTGGACATCTCAGGATCTGCCCTCTGCTGGTTCATGTCCTACCTCTCAGGAGATACTTCGGAGTATCCTGGAGGGGAGAAGTGTCCGAACCACACAACCTGTCCACAGGGGTTCCTCAGGGGTCAGTACTTGGTCCCCTTCTCTTCTCAGCATACACAACCTCACTCGGTGCAATAATCCAGGCCGTGGTTTCTCATACCGTTGCTATGCTGATGACACCCAGCTCTTCCTGTCGCTCCCCTCAGACGACCACATGGTCTCTGCTGGATCTCATCATGCCTTGCAGACATCTCAGCCACCTTCAGCTCAGCCTCTGTAAGACTGAGCTCCTTGTCATCCCAGCCAGTCCCTCTCTACAAGT
>NW_007579333.1:0-1056 GCF_000690725.1 Stegastes partitus | reverse complement strand
GTATTAGCATTAGCATCGTTAGCTGCACTGTCACAAATGTGTGTGTCAAAGTGCCATTGTACTGTCACATAGACAAACCTTTTGGGTTAGCATTAGCATTGTTAGCAGTGCTGTTCCCATTGTGTTTCAGGGTTGCCAGTACACAGTTTAAAAGACATTCCGATTGTATAAGTATTAGCATCGTTAGCTACAAATGTGTGTCAAAGTGGCGCTGTACTGTTACATAGACATTCCTGATGTACTGGCATTAGCATAGCTAGCAGTGTTGATAGCATTGTATGGAAGGTTTGCTGTTCCTGTTATACTGTTACATAGCAGTGCCATTAGCAATGTCTGTCAGGAGTTGCTGTTGTATTACACAGACATTCCTGTTGTGTTAGCACAGTTAGCCGTGGTGTTAGCATGGTGTGTCAGGAGTTGCTGTAGTGTTACACAGGCTGTCCTGTTGTGTTAGCACAGTTAGCCGTGGTGTTAGCATGGTGTGTCAGGAGTTGCTGTAGTGTTACACAGACTGTCCTGTTGTGTTAGCACAGTTAGCCGTGGTATTAGCACTGCTGCTGGTACCTTTCCAAACCTCTGCTGCTGCAAGTAGAGCATCCCCTGCTTCCTGATGTCCTCCTCCATGGCGACGCCACAGCTCCTCCTCTCCTCTGGTGCTTCTGCTCCTCCTGGTGCTCCACCTTCCTCCACGTCCACTCGTCTCCTGTCTCACTTTCTCTTCCTAGATGTCCACGTTTGTCCTCCTCTGCTCTGCTCAACGTCTGTCTTTCTGTTTTGACTTTTCATGCAGCTTCAAACTTCTCCTGGACCTCCTCCTTCGGCCTCCTCCTGTTAACTGTCGCCCTGCAGCAGCGTCTCCTCGGCTTCACCTCCTCCTCCCTCTGTGGTATCAGTGTGATGCAGAGACGCTGAGTGTGTCATGAGTGTTTCCTGCCTGCTGTTGCAATGTTGAATGCAGAACTAACAGAGCGGAGCTGCTTCATGTCGATGCTGCTTCCTCACCGTCGGTCTGGTCTTTGAATCGAACTCCTCTGCAGTCACAACTTCACCTTCTGC
>NW_007579332.1:108596-154669 GCF_000690725.1 Stegastes partitus | reverse complement strand
TGGAGTGGCCAGCGCAGTCACCAGATCTGAACCCCATTGAGCTGTTGTGGGAGCAGCTTGACCGTATGGTACGCAAGAAGTGCCCATCCAACCAATCTAACTTGTGGGAGCTGCTTCTAGAAGCGTGGGGTGCAATTTCTCCAGATTACCTCAACAAATTAACAGCTAGAATGCCAAAGGTCTGCAATGCTGTAATTGCTGCAAATGGAGGATTCTTTGACGAAAGCAAAGTTTGATGTAAAAAAAAAAATTATTTCAAATACAAATCATTATTTCTAACCTTGTCAATGTCTTGACTCTATTTTCTATTCATTTCACAATGTATGGTGGTGAATAAGTGTGACTTTTCATGGAAAACACAAAATTGTTTGGGTGACCCCAAACTTTTGAACGGTAGTGTATATGTAGAGTAATCATTATTTTTGGTCTTTCTGCTGTTCTTTTTCACACTTACACAAGATAAATGTATTTCAACTTTGAAATCCTTACAGCCTGTGGAGGTGTGTGTGCCATATCATCGAACAAAAAGAAGGGACGTGGTGGTGCGGACGTTTGACGGACAGTTGTGGAGCACTCTGCCCACTGACCTACGAAGAGGGAGCGAGAGCCATAGCAGTCACCCTGGGGGACGTCCAGCCAGGGTAAAACCTCACACCTTGCACTGCAAAACAATAGTAATACAAATTGTAATGTTATTGTTGAAAAAAATGACTTCTTGTTATATCTGTAGCTGGCCTGCTGCTCAGTGAGTCACTTCTCCTGGTTTATGGTGGTGTCCCGTCCAGTAAAGAACAGTTGCTGTGTTACACCAGCTGGGGCCCTGCTGGTATCCAGTGCTGACCCTGGAGTCAAGCTCCACTTCCCCCCAGACTCCACTGTGCAGACTCGTACAGTAACTTTACAGGTAAAATTAGCGAACAGCAGTACTATATTTCAGTTTGTTTGCAAGATAATCTGCAAGGTGTTGGTCTCTCCTCATCTGTAGGTGCTGCAGGTGTCTGTGTCAGAGGTGCAGTCACTGTGTGGTGATCCTCAGGCGAGAGTCAGCCCCCTCCTTTGTCTCTCCCAAACTCCCAGCATTAATTTTTTGCAGCCAGTCAAAGTTCAGGTCCCTCTGCCATCTGGAGTCACAGGTACAATACACCATCCGGACTCTTACATGTGTATGATAACAGAATAGATTAACATGTATTAACATGCTGAGTGCTTCTACAGGCCATACAGTTGATATGTCCTGCTTGCATCTGCTCCATGGAGACCCCTCTGCCCAAACGTGGACTGACATCACATCACAGGTGTCTCTCTATGTGACCCATTTGTATGCCATTTTCTACATCTCACATTTCTCCTGGTAAGTTTCTGTAATTACATGAAGTATGTGTGATACACATTTTACACTGTGTTATTATACCTTTGCATTGTCTGCACCATCACAGGTACTGGCTGTGGTACACCACACGGCGCTGTGTTAGTGGGGTT
Source organism: Stegastes partitus (assembly GCF_000690725.1). Classification (NCBI taxonomy): domain Eukaryota; kingdom Metazoa; phylum Chordata; class Actinopteri; family Pomacentridae; genus Stegastes; species Stegastes partitus. Next base: position 153,190 of record NW_007579332.1, on the reverse strand, counting down.
GTCAGGAAGGTCTATCAAAGGCTAAAACAGTTTAAAGTTCAGTTCCTCGTCCTTCAGCGGAAGACTGATCCTTCACAAGTTCTACTTCAGTGCTTACCTGCTAACAAGGTTTGTAGTACTCCATTCTGTGTTGTTACTGTTTAGTTTAATAGCACTACTGACCCCACAAACAGCCATCCTGTCGTAGCCTCTGTGTGTGATGTCTTTGTAAAAATGTATGCCCAGATGCTAAGCAGCGATTGTGATGTTCCTTCACAGATAGAGGGCAGAGTGCAGTCCTTGTCAGAGCAGTACGACGGACCCCAGCCGTCAGACCTGTGTGACCTGCTGGAGGGAGAGCAGTTCTTCGCTGGCTTTGAGAGGGGCTTAGATATCAGCACAGGTCTGAAGTCCTCTTTGTAGTTCTATCTTAAATAAACATTTTTTCCCTTGCTCCCTTTCCCTCCAAGGTCTTATGATGTGCTGTTGTGTAATCATTTCCCTGACACAGCTATTTGCAAGAAGTCTAAAGCTGACATTGTCCTCTTTTCTCCAGACAGACCAGACTGTGTGGAAGGAAGACTGTGTTTTGTGTTTTATTCCAGCCTGAAGAATCTTAAGGAAGTGTACGTCTGTCCAGCTCAGGGTCAGAAGGGACCAGTGAGGGGACAAGTAAGACAAACATATTTCACAGCCACAATAATACTAATGTACTGTGCTCCATTTTCTGTTTGGACATGTATAGTTAACATTGTGCAATGTACATTTCCACAGTCCATAGTGACACACAAGGTCCAAGGACTACATGACCTACTGTATATTTCAGAAAACAATAAGTAATAGATTAACTTTCTAAATACAGTGCAGCAAATTCTACACAGTGTAGCCAAAACTTCAGACCTTTCATCTGATATTTTCTATATAATACAGAAAATATTTGACTTACCTTTCGACATGAAGTAGCAGCTATGTATGCTGATGATGTTTTCTTCATGATGAGCACACCAGAGTCATTTACACTGTACAGAAGATTAATTGGGATAAAAGCGGAGCCATCCCTCTCTACATACATATCTTTCAATCCGTTTGTTTTTTAAAACAAATGGGATTAAGTATTTTAGCATTGATTTTTTTTTTTCTCCAGCTATAAACATGTTTAATAATAATGGCCCCTGATGACTGCACTTAATGAATAATCATATGCACCATACCTTTGTTTCTATGGGGAAGAGTGGAAACACGAAAAATGCTGCTAACATGTATTATCTCCTCCGTGTTTCTACAAATTCCCTGGACTGGGCTCAAAGACATTAAATCTGTTTTTGTTTGTTTTCTGTGGAGCAATAAGAATCCAAGAATCACATATAAGAAAGCACCCAAGGTTTCACTGGCCTCTTTCAGTATTATCTGTCTTTTATGCCAGGTAAACATTGTGTTGATCCGGTATATCCAAATCTGAGACATGTCACTTAAAATATGTCTCTTCAAAACTCTTTGGTTCCACCCTGAATTACCTTCAGTAGATGATTATGAGGTAATTCAATCTTCTGTTGCAGTCCACACCTTTATTGCATGTTGTACCCCTCTTTACCCACATTTCTCTCTCTCTCTCTCTCTCTCTTGACTGTCACTATCTAATTAGAAAGCCCAAAATAAATCTCCCCGCAGATTCTTGTTTTTCACATATGCACAGACTGCATGATATGTTGTGAGGAAGATGTGCAATAAAGGTGCTTCTGCTGCCTCGCATGATGAATGAGATAACACCTTTAAAAGAGGTGCAATAACCGGAGGAGTGGCGTTCTCTATATATGCTTTATTGCTCATGATCGGTCCTAATCAAATCACATTGGAACACAATATTAATACATCCAGCGGTCTGGAAATTGACTATCGGCTCCCCTAAATCTGTTAGATACAGAATTTTTCTGTGCAAAATTGTATGCAGGTCACATCTCACCCCTGTTAGATGATCTAAAATGGACGATAACAATCAGAATTCATGCTGGTTTCACTGTGGGAATAGAAAAATGTTGTTTCAGTCTTCCTGTCTGCCCTGTGGTGTTCTTGCTTGGTCATCAGATAGAAGGAAGTACAGGTGCAACTAGAATCATTCTTCTAAACTGCACAGAACATGAGCCACCCTGGGTTTCTAAAGACTCATGAAGAGCAACATCACTCTGTCTCAGGGGGAGATATACTTGTACCAGTGGAGTGTGTGTCGAAGGAAGATTACTGCCTAATGAATGTAACTGCTTGTCACAAATGAACCACAAACTTAAAAACTAAACATTATATGTGCTTTATGTAGTTTCTCTAAATCTATTGTCCCTTCTTTGAATGTGTTTCATGGTTTAGCTTTTATGCACGTTGTTTTAATAAAAATTAGAAACATCCAGTGGGAAGAAAAGAAACTATTCGGTAGTATTTTTGTTTGTGATATATTGTGTGGCTACGTCTATCACTGTTGTCACTTAATATTCCCTGCAAAAAATAAAAGAGTGCACCAGCTCCCCATAGCTGCTAGGGTCAGTGCCAGGGATAGGATGCCATTGTTATTTTGTCCCATGAATCATGCTGTAAGTATTGTTTGGACAACTCACTGAAAATGTGCTTTGCCCCTCTGTTGCAGGTGTCTTTTTACAGAGGGGAGATTCCCAGTGAACTGCCAGAGGAAGTTGCCAGAAAGAGGAAAGGACTTGACAACCAGTGGCTTGCAACATTACCACTAAGACTTCCTGTCAGTTCAAGTGACAGATAACATTTTTTTTTAAATTCCTAATTTCAAGACAGCATAAAATCTTTTGCAGTTGTGGATTGTATTTGAAATAATAATAACATGTGCATTTTATCCTTAAATATTTTAAGTTAAAAAAAAAAAAAAGTCCTCTCCATTGACACGATGATTTCATTGCTGACAAAGTTCATATAAGCATTACATCTGTGAATACTTCTTCTTTGTGCTCTGCTCCTTGTGCTTCAGTGTGCAAGTCACCAGCTGAAAGGAACAGTGTGTATGTTTTTCTTGTAGGCACTCAACTCAGAGAACAGTTTCGTCATGGAGGAGCTCCAATATCCTCCTCTGAACCTGGGCGACCCTGAGAGCGGCTACCTGACAGAAGCCAACCTGCTGTCCATCTCTCTTCAGATAGGACAGGACTGGCGTGTTATTGGCATCAATCTTGGCTTGAGCTACCAAGAGTTGGACCGCATCCAATACAAGAACAGGTAGGAATAAAAAGCAGAGTTTAGTCAAAATTACTAAGCAGAACAAACCTCTTTGAGGGAATAGATTTTGGCATACAATATAGGCTGGCTTTTTTGTGGCTCAGAATAACGCTAGTAGAAAACACGAAAGTCTGTTTTACCTCATTTGACAGAAATATGTGCATTTTTCTGTTCTATCTGATTATTTGATGAGCAAAAAATGTCTATAACTAATGCACCAATGTCTATGCAAGAGTAAATGAATCCCTAATTAACAAAGCTGGCTTTAAAAAAAAAAATCCTATTTATTTAGTGTCTCTGTGGGCACCAAAACATTCTCTATGGAGGAGAAATCCTGCAATAACACAGTGTGAATAATAAAAGCAATGATGACAGAATTCCACTTTGCTGCTTCAGCTTCAGGGCTCTGACTCACTGACACACTGTCATGGCCTATGGGGACACTTGAACAGAGCCATGTGTTGTTGTGCTGTTCTTGCTATGATGGGTCAGAGTGTTGTGAAAACGGTCTGCCCAACAATGCTGGTAATTCACTGGCTGCAAATGATATTTTCTTATTTGGTAACAAGTTATCTAAATTTACGTTTGTTCTGAGGCAAAGATAGACAGATAGACTTTTGTTGAACCAGAAACGTTTAATTTCTTTTGATAATCATTTGTATCTTGACTGTAACTTACAATAACGTTGGCATTTTAACAGTGTATAAGTTCAGCAGGACTCTATAAAGGATCTATTTGCAGTTGCAATTCAGAGAGGAGGTCTGTAATAGTTAATATACAGTTAAAACCACAAGTTTACATACACTGTGTAAAAAGACATAACCTTTTTTTGTCACTGTCTGACATTAAATCAGACTAAACTTTTCCTGTTTTAGGTCAGTCAGGATTGCCAGAATTATTTGTATTTGCTAAATGCCAGAATAATGAGAGAGAGAATTTTTTACTACTTTTGTCAAAACCAGAAGTTTACATACATTAAGATTACTATGCCTTCAAACTTTTTGGGAAAGCCCAGATGATGATGATGTCATGGCTTTGGAAGCTTTTGATAGGTTAATTGACATTTGAGTTAACTGGAGGCACACCTCAAACACTCTGCTTCCTTTTGTGACAAAAAAAATCTAAAGAAAACAGCCACAATATCAGGAAGAGAATTGTGGGCCTCCACAAGTCTGGTTCATCCTTGGGTCCAGATGCCTTAAGGTTCCACATTCATCTGTTTAAACCATTATATGCAAATAAACACCATGGGAATGTCCAGCCATCATACCGCTGAGGAAGGAGACGGGTTCTGTGTCCCAGAGATGAAGTGTTTTGATGTTAAATGTGCATATCAACCCCAGAACAAAAACAAAAGACCTTGTAAGATGCTGCTGAAGCTGGTCAGAGTGTCATTATCCACAGTGAAACGAGTCCTGTACCGACATGGGCTGAAAGGATTCTCAGAGAGGAAGAAGACATTACTCCAAAAGCAGCATAAAAAAGACAGATTACAGTTTGCAAATGCCCACAGGGACAAAGACCTTAAGTGTTGGAGACAAGTACTGTGGTCTGATGAAACTGAAATTGAACTGTTAGGCCATAATGACGGCCTACAAACCTGACTGAGTTCCACCAGTTCTGTCAGCAGGAATGGGCCAAAATTCCAGCAAACTGTTGTGAGAAGCTTGTGGAAGGAAACCCATAACATTTGATCCAACGCTTACAGTTTAAAGGCAATGCTACCAAATACTATGTATGTAAACTTCTGACTTTGAAGAAAGTAATAAAAAAATCTCGTTCTCATTCTGGCATTTAGCAAATGGAAATAATGTTGATAATCATAACTGAGCTAAAACAGGAAAAGTTTAGTCTGATTTAATGTAAGACAGTGAGGAAAAACAAGGTTATATGTCTTTTTATACAGTGTATGTAAACTTCTGGTTTCGACTATATGTAGATAAAGAAATAACCCCAATCACCTTCACCAGATTTTTTTTTAATTTAGATTTTTGTCAGTGAAAGCAGTTCAACATTTAAAACGGCAACAGAGATTTAGATAAAATGTAAATTTTCTGTTAAACAATCTCTGCATGAGTCAGTGATGTAATCAGTGCATGCATACGTGTTCAAAGCCTCTACGGAAACAAGATGGAGTGAGATGGCATGTAATTGGAGGAAATCCCGCAGTGGGACAGAAATGGTGGAGAATTTTGATTGTTTTAATCTGCACTGTCAGCCATCACTAAGCCATCTGGGACACTGCAGGAGATTACATGCAGGCTGATGCTCATCTGGCCCTCCCCCTTCTCCTCATGCTCAGAAAACCTCTCATGCTGCATCCTGGAGGTGGCAGAAACATGCATCATGTAAAACCATATAAAAACGGTTTTGATGCAGGATTAAATAAATGCTTTTTTTCTCCAGTATTTTTACGTCTCTGCTACAGTGTAGAATGTGCATATCTGGTTATTTGGAGAAACTAAGGCTGTGCTAATTGATAACATGTGGAATCAAAACACACATTATCAATAATTACCTTTCCACCCACTGGCAGGTCACTGCAGCTTGAGGCATGTCATGTACTTTTTTTTTGTATATGTTTGCTTTGCCTACCAGGGACAACCTTGGCGCCTTGGTGCTGGACATGCTGTTTCACTGGGCCTGGACACAGGGGGATGCAGGACCCGGGGCAGTGTCAAGGCTGGCGGCCGCTATGATAGAGAGCGGCAGAAGAGACCTGGCAGAGGAGATCGAGGACATTGTGAACATAGGAAGGCGAAAGTACTTGGAGTCACTGAGGAGAGTAGGCCTGGAAGCAGAGAGCTCCTCCCTCGGTGAAACCCAGCAGTAGATGAGCCCACGCTGGGTCCAGATGGCGGACTTACACTTGAGTAACCTGTTTGTTTACAGTGAGGCCCCATCATCTCACCCTGCTGTCTAAACAACTGTCCTGGTGCACAGAAAGTCTGTCTCTGTCACAGTCATGATAGTCAGCTACCAGCTGGCAGCACCTTTCACAAGACTTACAGAGGAACAGGTGAAATGGATGAACTGCATAATGGCCTGTGGCTTGGTTTTTTACCACTTTTAAAAATTGTGTCAGTATACAAGGCAAGCTATGGAAGTCCATTTCTGCCAAGAAAAGAAAAACACATACTAGTAATGATACAGGGCTATGTAATCATTTTAACATTGCATGCAATCATTTTGACTCAATCTGACAATTTTGTCTTTGAATTAGGGCTAAACAATGAACTGCAATATTATCAAAATAGCAATTTGGCCGAGTGCAATGTCCAAATCACAGCAGCGGCAATTTTTAGATAAAGGTAAAATGTGTCACAGCATATTATTATAAACAAAGCATTATGGTGCTACAAACATGTTTAAATCATATTCTCCAGATGTAAGGGAACATGCTTGTTCGGTGCAGATTGCAGCAAAAATGACATCATCATTTCTATGTTTGGTTCAGTGGAAATGAATTTTGAAAACATTACCAATCCCACTAAAATCATCACTCATATTGTATTTGCAATATCTGTCCTATTTATCACAATGTGATTGTTTTTATCCCTGCTTTGCATGTTATATTTTACAGAGCACTACTTTTGCTCTGATTTCGCCTCAGTATTTCAAAAGTTACATTATTGAAACATAGCACTTTACAAGTTTGACCAAGTATCATGATTTTAACTTTGTGTCTCAAAATCTTTGTTTCAGTATCTCATTATTGTGACATCTTTAATTTTATCACATCTAAGGACCAGTTCATGCTTTCTGCGTCTGTGGCCACAAGCTGATGTGCACACCGTTCTGTTCAACCTACATAGGCCAGTGATGGGCGATTGCATTGCTGCTTATATCAAACAGAGAAAATCACACAGGGTGTCTGTGGATGTTTTCAAAAGACAGGTTTGACTTTGCACTATTCATAGGATATGACAGCAACTGACAGATTGGACTGTAGCACCATGTCAGTGATTCTTGAGAATCTAGAACTTCCTGCTGTGTTTGGGTGCTGTCAATGGAAAGCATACACAAATCAAAGCTCCTCCCAAGTCTGACAGCAACTACCTCAGTTACAACTCCTTTAATAATGAATTATAAAGGTGTGAATGACAGAGAATCTTCTCATACTCCTCTTCTCACAACAAGTGTTTATTTTCCAGGTGTTTGCAGTTTGGACAGTCTGCCTGGTCACAGATTTTGGGTTGCATGCTGACTTGGGTGGATGACAGAATTTACGACATGCGTACCCTTGTGCACGCATGGAAGCGGAAAGCTTTACAGCTTTCTTTTTTTTTCTTCCCTTGGCAGAAATGGGCCTCCATAACTTTCACAGGTACCTGTTCAGGCAGAGCAAACACTGGCAGCTGTGGGACTGTTCACAGGTCTGAGAGATGCTCTGAAAGGGCCTTTTTTTTTTTTTTTTTAACAGCTGATTAAATTTCTTCCCTTGAGTGCCTTTAGTCACTGAGTAATCAGCTGCAGCAACATCTCAGTGGCACATCAGGATATTTAATTTTTGTAATGTACATGTTTATATCTGTTTAACGAGTAAAACTGATATAAATTCTGTAGGTGTTGTTTTTTGTAGCATTCTGCAGGGAATCTGGTGGTGACTCGCATTTATTGCTGCACGCCCAACCTTCATCCCTGATATTTCAACTCTTACCATATTGTTTTTTTCCCTAGCAGAAATGGGCCTCCATAACTTTCACAGGTACCTGTTCAGGCAGAGCAAACACTGGCAGCTGTGGGACTGGTCACAGGTCTGAGTGATGCCTTTTTTTTTTTTTTTTTTACAGCTCATTAAATTTCTTCCCTGAGTGCCTTTGGTCACTGAGTAATCAGCTGCAGCGACATCTCAGCAGCACATCAGGATATTTAATTTTTGTAATGTACACGTTTATATCCTTTTAACTAGTAAAACTGATAGAAATTCTGTAGGTCTGTAGGTGTTTTTTTTTTTTTTGTAGCATTCTGCAGGGAATCTGGTGGTGACTCACGTTTTTAGCTGCATTCCCAACCTTCATCCCCGATATTTCAACTCACCGTTTTTTTTTTTCTTCTTTTTTCTATTTTTGTACTCAAGGTCATTGTGTAGAGATGAAACGTCACGATGACGTCGGCTCCCATCCCCCACCCCCACACTGTCAGTGCTCATAAAAAAAAAACGTGTCTGTATTTCTACTACATACCACTAGAGGACCCCTGTTTTAAATCCCCCCCGTTTTTTTTTTTATTCCTCCATCGCCAGCCAGGCTGCTCCCTCCTCCTCCTCCTCCCTCCCTGCCTGCCTGCCTGCCTGCCTGCCTGCACTCCCACCTCCTCTACCTCCCTCCTCCTCCTCCTCCGGACTCCAGAGCTACTAACGCCGGTAGGTTAGCTGCTGTCGGTCTGTCAGCCGGAGACTCTGAGTGTAAAGGCTTTGATTTCTCAGCTCCACCGCCCTGGAGGAGACCGCGGAAACGGCTCTGTGCGGTACGTACACACCGGGAGGCAGTAGAAAGTCTGGCTTCACCAAATATTAGCCGTTAGAGCCTCACCTGAGAATGAAGGTAAACGCTTGAAATGTGTAAAAAAAAAAAAAAAAAATGGAGATAAAACACTGGGTGGCATTTAAAGGCTTTTTTATTTTTTTTTAATGTGTGGTTGTCGCTTCGGTGAGAGGCGGTAAATCATTTCCCCGTTATGTGGCAGCTTCATCCTACGGTGAAGATGCGGAGTTAACGGTAACGTCGGGCCTATTGCAGAATAACGTTACGAAAGATACCGTCAATGTGCCGTTACGCTCTCAGGTGTTACCGTTATCCGTTACATGCGCGAGCGCTGCTGTATCAACTTCAATGGCTCGTGCGTTTTCAATGTTTTTTTTCAAGCTAGCTCGGTTTTGGATGTTACCGGGTCAGAGTCCGTTATTCCTGCTGCCTTGTGCCGGCTCTGTAGTGTCGGTGTAATTATCATGTGGGCTGGATGTTGGTAGTGGAGGGTAAACCCACTTAAACTGAGCCCACCTCCTCTCACCTCTGACAGCCGCAGACTGAAGCTAAACATTAGCATAGTGTCACCTCTGCAATCACGCTGCATTTTAGCTACACATCTAAGAATGAGCAATATATGTTTTTAATTTTTTTGTACTGAATATCAACGATGAGGCCTCAAACTCCCCCAACGCATACACAAGTTAAATATTCATCTGCTGAGCAAGCTGTCATGCAAACTTGCAGCAAGGCTAGTTTTAAAAATACATTTCAGTGTACGTACAGTGATGAGGCCAAGCAGTGTAATAAAGCATTCCTGCTGCCTTGAAATAATTGATGAGGTTGAGCCATTCTTGGGTGTAGGGTGACATCCTGTGCTTTCCACTGGAACTGTTCTACCTTTAAGGCCACTACATTTGCTCATTAAGCACAAAACAACAACCATGTGTTAAGAATTAGTTTAATCTACATGCACAGCTGCAGGTTTACAGGCGGAGAGCATGTTAAAACCCCAAAGGCGAGGCTTGTGTGAAATGTCACTGGTGCAGGGTATGTGCACTGAATGGGAATGATGCGTAGCAGGGATGATGGGAAGGTACTGTGCTGCTGTGAGAACCTTACAGTCATTCAGGGTATCCCTTACTGTAATCTGCAAACTGTAACCAGACACTTCAATGGTGAATTTGCCTTTTTTTTTTCTAAGGAGAGTCCACCAACAGTGGTGTTATTATTTCTTTATCAAGGCTGTAGGAAAGCTGAGACAGAGGCAAAACAGAGGATAAGAGAGAAAGCCCCAGGTGACTTTAGAAACTGGGCCACTAGGGATACCTGTGGTGTGAGAGGAAGGACTAAACACTACACCACCCCTTTGCACAGAAAGGGTATTTTTTTTTGCGCTGAAAGCTTGACTTTGCCTACAGCAGGTGATTACAACAATGAATAATTGTGCCAGTTTAACGGTTACACTACGAGCTCTTGTTGTAGAAATGCATTGCTGTGCCCAGATCATAACTCTGACTCCTCTGGTTGTAAATGGAGATTGCGAGACAGCTTCTATAAGTAGGCATTAGGTTTATAATCCTGATGCTGTAGGGAAGAGGGAATAGTAATCAGATTTATGTGTGGCACCACAAAATTCCTCCCTTGTTCTTGCACGGCAGTGAATGTCCAAAAATAGATCTTGTAAACCATCATTTATGAAAAAGCATGATAATAGCATCATAGCAGCTGTCAGGTTATTGTGAAAAACAGTAGATGTATAGCTGTCAGTGCAGAGGACTATTTTAAACCCACTCCTACAAATATGCACAGATTTTTCTCTGCATCTAAGTCATGTAATTCTAGCTCACAGCAGCTTTGCAATAAATTCAATTTTTATCATTAATTAGAAAAATAACAGCCCCAGAAGGAGTGATAAACTGGACAGATTGGGTTTTATATTAGATCTGGCCTCTGTGCTCTTGCAGCTCAGCGAAGTACTTGACATCTGATAGAGGATTGCAGAAACACACTTGTGTCTGAAACAGGGCTCAGTGCTGTTCTTTGCCGATGGCTTCGAGTTTGCAGAGTGGTAATCAAACCAGTCCACGGGAGACAGATGGACTGGTAACAACAGCCTGGACGACGCTCACGAGGAGGGCTCGTGTGATTTTCTGTTCATTACTGTCTTTTCACCTCGCCACAGTCACGTGAGCTGAGTGCTGACTTCCACAGTGCTTTGTCACTATAGCTACTCACTTCCTTTTATCATTCACCCAACTCACTGTCGTTTAGTCAGCAAGACCTTCACCCTGTTGGCACTCGAGAACAAACAAGCAGCCAAGGAGCTGTGATAGGCAAGGTAATTTTTTTTCTCTGGTTGATTTGAATGAAAGCAATGCCATTTGCATTCAGTTTTGCATTGGAAATAAACTGGGGTGGATTTGTGTCTGGATTTTCAGTATCTGTAGGATTATTATTATTTTTATCTTTCAGTAATTCTATTGTGAGTGAGATGTGCCTCAGGGCAGATTAGTACCTCACTCCTTCACTGAATGTTACCAGCACATATACAGTTTTGTCAGTTTTTTTTAACGCACCTCCAGTGTGCATACTTACTTGTATTGTTGGAAGCAAAAACATTTGATTCTTGTGAGTTTAGTGTGTCTACAAACTGAATACAAACATGCATCTGTAAGATAATTTAGTTATCTTTGTTTAAAAATTGTTAATGCTCCTCATTTTTTTGAAAGTCACATAAAAGCAGTGAAGAGAGGTTGTATAAAATTTCACTGTTCCTAGATATTGTCATCATCATTAGAATACAACACTTTTTTAGTCTTATTCTTTTAATTATTGAATTTATCAAATTATTTAGTCTTATTTGTAATTTAGATTTAGTTTCTTATTTGCTTTTATTCTAGCATTTTATTTAAGCAGTCAAACAAATTTTATTATAATGTAGTACTTTAAATTATGAACCTTAATTAATGATAGCTGAATGATTTTTTCCCCTTTCAGGAGAGGAAATGACCAAGAATCCCATTTATGACTGCCCCCTACACTGTTCTTTTGTATTGCATATAAAATGTGGTATCGTTCATAAACTGGATGCAACATATTACTCTGCTGCAGCCTCTGCCCCGCCTTGGTGAGAGCACATGGACTGAAGCATTAAACTTAAAACTTTGGTCCAAGATCGGTTCAAGTTTTTTGAAATAACTTTTAGCAACAGGCTTCATGTAGATTGCTGATGTGTTCTTGTCAGTGAGGTAGGGTTGATTACCCCATTGTTCAAGTCCAACTGATGAACAAGCATCAAAGGTCAAGGATCTGAACTGTTATCTGTCTCATTCGGCACCTGAACTCTCGACTGAGTCTTTCATCAAGTGTGTCTAATGGCTGGTTTACAGGTGCCTGGCTTAAGTAGTTAAACTCAAGGTTCTGCATATTGTTTACTCATCATTGCTTATCAGCTTTAGTGATATAGACTCAAAATATGACCTCAGTGCAAGTGTGTGTGTGTGTGTGTGTGTGTCTGTCTGGAGGCTGGTTTACCAGTCAGTTTTGCTGCATTTCATTGTCTTGTTTGCCTGAAGTAGTTCTCCTTAATATTTATGTAAATTTTAAAATGGCTTTAAACCAATCTAGGGGTGTGCTCATGTGAGGTCTGAAGAAAAGTTCCACAGCAGCTTCGTGACTCTTTAATTTCAGTCATGCTGGGAGAATTAAAGAAAAAAAAAATCCTTGGAGATTTGGTTGATGAGCAATGCCTCTTGCTCTGGACGCTGCACACAGAGGCTAGTTGTTTCCATACAGACACCAATTGTCATGACAAGACACTGCAGCCAGGCTATGACTGGGGGTCAAATAAATGTCCTGGTGCAGACACAGTGGTGTGGTGTAGATAAAGCGAAGTGGACGAGTGAAGCTGCAGGCATGGAGGACGAGGAGGGAGTTGTCAGTTTGATGGGTGACTCATGTGAGACGGTAGTGATCTTTACAACCCATACATTTTCTCCTCTGTCCAGAACATATAGTGTACTTGGAATTATGATTTAAAGCGGTGTCAGAGTGTTAAGCAGCTCGTGATAAATGGCTAGGGCAAGATTTGTCGATGGAGGTGAACTGTGAAGCTCCTGGGAGCAGAGAGGAGGACGCTGCCCAGCAAACAGACACCAGGGAGGTGGTTCATTGACCTGCTCTGACCCCTCCCTCCTACACCTCTGGAGCCACCGCCGAGGGCCTCAAGTCCCCATCCAAACTAAACACACCAGACTGCAGCTGCGCTCATGCCCAGATACAGTCAACGGAAACCTAAACATCCACCCCTGCGGTGCAATCTCGCTGGGAGAGGATCTGAGAGATTAGCAATATCAGTGTGGTGCGACTGAACGTATATGCACTTTACAAAAAAACCCCTCAAGTCAGCAAAGATCTGTGTAGGAAAAGCTGTGTTTGAGAGTCGTGACTCGTGACTGAGGGAAATGATGGGGGAGGGCCGGTGGTGAGGAGGGAGAAGGAGGCGGGCTGCACACGCACAGGCAGGTCGCGATTGGTGGATGGAGGGGGTGGAGAGAATAAATGGGGAAATGGGAAGCATCTTTTCACAGTGAGGGCATTCTGTACCAAAAATAGGGAGCATCTTGGCTACATCAGACACTTTTCATCTGTTTTCTCAAAAGTAGCCTGCAGAGGACCGAGCTTCCACTGTGTGACCCCAGTTTCACGATGAAAGCGCTTATGCATAAAACATGAGTGTTCAAGGGCACGCATGACGCACAGATGTTGCAGTGGTGATAGATTTGTTTAACAGAAAGTAATCCTCTACAGCGATGGCTAAGGCTCTACTTACTGAGGAAGCTGTCAGTAATGCTGCATAATAATGCTTCACTATGTTGTGCCACTGTCCTTGTTCTAGGCCGTATACAGTCTTTATATGACAGAGGACTGGACTCTAAGAAATGACATGCAAGACTTTTGAGAGTAGCGAGTATCATTTTTTATAATGCATCAGCAGTGAAAGTCCTTATTTATGCAAAAATGCCAAACATTGTCATGAACTTCCTTTTACTGCTCTTCTTTGTCTTATGTGATCATAAACTGAGAGTGCTGCTCAGACCTTTCACCCCACTGGGCTGTATTCTGTTATATCTTCATTCATTCATTTATTTGATTTATTTTAGACATGCCACAGCATCATAAAGGCGAAAGCGAAAATGAATTCACCTACATCATTGCACCTTGGAGTCGAGTCATACAGTTCTTCTTACTGCATTACAGCCCCCAACACTCCCTGGGGAGGTTTTTATAATCACTCTGCGAAACCTCCATTTTCCCTGAACACATTAAAACACAAAGGCAGCATTTTTGGAAACTGTTCTGGAAAAGCTCCATTTTGGCATGAGGGAATTAGAAAATGGTTCTTTGTGGACAAATATCCGACAGAAAGAGATGCATTTTGAAATTGTACGGGCTTTATGTGGTCCGACATACTTGCAATTTCTGTGTGATGTGTGGCTTACACAGAGTGGAATGAACTCTTGACTGAAGTCAGGACCGCAGAGTCACTGACCGTCTGCCACCATAGGCTGAACACCTGTTTTCAGGAAGCACAATGACGCTAGCGCTCCCACCTTTCATTTCACTTTTGAAAGGAAACGAACTAGAATGTTTTAAGTTTAAATTGTAGTTTCTGATGATCTGTAGTTCCTTTTGCATTTAAAAATCATTATCATAATAAGTCACTTTGAACAAAAATGCCAAAAACAACATTATGTAAGACACCAAGCGTAGCACTTAGTGAATTGTGAGGGTATTTTCTAACATGTCCAGACTCATTAATAAATTAAGAGAGCAACTGGTAGTAAAAACAATCATTAGTTGCTGCTCTAACCAGCTGACATTTTTTGCGGTAACTTTTATTTAAGCAAACACATGTTGAAATGTTTGTTGAGGCAACAATGCTGCATTTGAACTTTTGAAATGTACTTTTCAAAGTGCTTCTGTTGACCTTCTGAGAGTGTTAACTCTGAACATTTTGTGTTTCTTTACAGATACCCCCCAACTAGCAATAACTGCAAGGAGACAAGTGGACAAAACATAATCCCTCTACAGAATCCCACTTGGAGAGCAGAACACTACTCCTAACACGCAACAAAAGAAAAGAACGGCACCTGAGTGACCAGCTAACAGACACGTTGAACTTTGACCAGCCGGGGCTTGAGATAAATGGCTGACAAGCAGATCAGGTGAGACTGAAAGTGGCTGCAAAGGTTTAAAGCAAAAACAGTGAATTTGCTTTTAACCTACTAAACTTTCACATTTGATTTTTTTTTCTCTTTTTCTCATGGTCATGCAGTTTGCCTGCCAAATTGATCAATGGGGGGGTCGCTGGCTTAATCGGTGTGACCTGTGTGTTTCCCATTGACCTGGCCAAGACTCGCTTGCAAAACCAGCAAAATGGATCTCGCCTTTACACCAGCATGTATGAAGCATTTGTATTTTAACTTTCACACATGTACAGCTCTCTACCTGGACTATAGTCAGAATTAATTAGTATTATTGCTCAGCTTTTCAGGCACGACTTTGACTAATATATACCACAACTGCTGTATGTGTGTTACAGGTCAGATTGCCTTATTAAGACCATCCGATCAGAGGGGTATTTTGGGATGTACCGAGGTAAGGTGGAGGAAAATGAGGAGCATCTCAGCCATTTGGTATCTTAGGATTTTAGCTTCATAGTGAAGCTACAGACATCAAATCCAGCTGTCTGTGTGTGACTGTACAGGTCAGAGAAAATCCTTCCACTGAAAACCATCTAATTGTTTTGTCTTCTTCTTCTGGCTCTCTGTCCTTTTTATCTTCCAAGGCGCTGCGGTGAACCTGACACTAGTCACGCCAGAGAAAGCCATCAAATTGGCCGCTAACGACTTCTTCAGGCATCACCTCTCCAAGGATGGGTGAGGCATGAAAGCGCTGACAGGATGACTGACAGAAACCCACTAGCCTCAGCGATTAACCAGCGTGTTTACTAACATATAACCTGACACATTAGCTGTCTGTATTCTCACCACGATTCCTGTTAATCCTCCAACTTCCTGTCATCTCCTCCGAGGCGCCTCGCATTTCACGATGATTTGTTAACTGCCTGGCTTATAAATAGAGATTTACTTGCACATGTGTCAGCAAATGTTGTGTCTGAAATCATGGAGGAAAAATTAGCACATCATGGTATCACATGTCAGACATTAGCAACCATCGTCTGGTGCTGCTGAAAACGAGCACCCATTGTCCACCATAAGCGCCGTCTGCATAGATAAACCCGATGCTTTCTGGGCCATCTGTCTCCATCTCTATGGTGACAAACATGCAGCCTGATGAATGATTGACTTGTCTGGCCTAGCTGCTCGCCTTGTAAATTATTAATCTGCCCTTGTGCCTGACATGTTGATATGGAAGACAAAGATTAGCATCACCAGCACCGGTGGTGACAACTCCTTCTCTGAGGACTGTGGAAATAAAGTTGTCTGGCACTCACACTGTCAGTCGAGCATGTGCTTTTATCTGATCTTACTTTTTATCTTCTTTTTTCCTCCAGAAAACTCACTCTGTTCAAAGAGATGCTGGCTGGGTGCGGGGCAGGTACATGCCAGGTGAGTGAGTGAGATGCTGCTTTAATTGCATCCTCCTGTTCTCCATCTGGAACTCCCAACTTTAGTGCTGCCAGAGTCAGATCACGTAAAGAAAAACTGCCGACGCCTCATTGGTCTGCTAAATTAGCACCAGCCGCATTTAAATGCGAGGTGGTCGTCATAGAAACGTGCTTGGAGTTTGTCTCTGTAGATTGTGTTATCTGGGATCTGAATGTGACCTGTAACGTTCCATTTTAGTGAATGATTTCTAATCACTGAAATGTTGTCCCGTTAGCAGGCGATACACTGGCAGTGAGATGTGAGTGATCAGATAAGACGTTGTGAGAGTGCTTGGCCATGTGCACTGAGTGAGTGAGTCACAGGGAAATGCCTGTTGTCAATGAGGGCAAAGGCTTCAAGCCCAAGGAGCGTGATTAGATTAAGTGTAGCAGGCCTTGGATTAAGATTGCGAGTGAGAACATGGCCATCTCACCCATAATCCAGTTAACTAGTTACTACTGTGTGGATTACAGAGCAAAACAAGGGCTGACATTTTGCTAATGGATGCCAGTAGATTTACACTGGACCTATGTCTGTCCTGACACACACAGTACAGCCCGAAACTCCGACTTCCAAATGAGTTGCATTGACATGGACAAGAGGCCAGTTGATTTATTCATAGTGTACATATGCAGACACTGTACTTGACACCATTGTTTTGCTTTTGTTGCAGGTTATTGTCACAACTCCTATGGAGATGTTGAAAATCCAGCTCCAAGACGCTGGACGAATTGGTAAGAGGAAATGAAATTCAGATGGTGGTTAAGCAAAGAATGAAGTATTGGTTACACGCTGGAGAAACAGGGGCCTCATGTGGTCATGTCAGGCATTGCAACAGTTTTATCCTTGTTTCTTTTTGCTGTTATAAATTCAAAATGTCTCCCCATATAACTGTTTTTAGCATAGGGTGACTCTTGTAGCTTGTTTTCAAAACCTTTTTTGTAATTAATGTTGTTTCTTGTGCGCCACAGCTGCTCAGAGGAAGCTGATGCCAGAGACGGTGGCAGCAGGTACTGTGGAAACCAAGTCTCCGACAGCCATGCAGCTCACCAGAGAATTACTGAGGGAAAAGGGCATTGCTGGGCTGTACAAAGGCCTTGGTGCCACATTGCTCAGGTGAAACAGATCTGGCAACCGGGCGATCATTATACCATCAAACAGCAATGAATTTCTCAAGAATTACTGTGATTGTCTGTCTTTGTTTTCGTAGGGATGTTCCTTTCTCTATCATCTATTTCCCCCTTTTTGCCAACCTGAATGAGCTGGGAAAAAGAGGCGCAGAAGGTCCTGCTCCTTTCTACGTGTCCTTTATATCAGGCTGCCTTGCAGGGAGCACAGCGGCTGTTGCTGTCAACCCTGTTGATGGTGAGCAGTGGGACTCTGAATTCAGCAATGTGTGCGCTCATTCTTGATGTTATATGCTCACTTGAACTCATTGTGTTGCAGTTATAAAGACTAGACTGCAGTCCCTGAACCGAGGGAGCACAGAAGACACGTACAGTGGAGTGACTGACTGTATCAGGTGACCTCATTATGTCTTTACTGGTGCACCCTGTGTGAGGCTGCGAGTGTAGTCCACCTTAATGTCTGTTGGCACGTCACTCGTGCTGGTTGTGGGTTTCAGTTTATGTAATGACCTTCTGTTTGCTCTCTAGGAAAATCATGCGTAACGAGGGCCCATCAGCTTTCCTGAAGGGAGCCTACTGTCGAGCCTTGGTCATTGCACCTCTGTTTGGCATCGCCCAGGTGGTCTACTTTCTGGGTGTGGGTGAATTTCTTCTCAGCTTCTTGCCTAAAAAAGACAACTAAGAAGCATCTCCTTTCTGCCTTCCCCCTCCCATAATGCATCACACCAACTACGTGAGGATTCATCTCATTCTGAAGGAAATTCTCGATAGGTCATAGCATGACCAGTCAGTGTATTTTGTTTTAAATCTGTTATGTTGAATGTTAAAATGTTAAATAGTTCAGGAGGGAGCCTTTGTTTGCCAAGCTGCCTACGGTGGCACACAAAATTCCAGTCGGCAGGCTCAGCTAGCTCTCTGGAAATGAAGCCACAAATATCAGTTGAAGTTTTAAAAGGATTATTGCTTTATCATTTCAACATTTTATTGCATTTTTGAATATGATTGTTGAATTTTCAAAGTAGATGTACTGCCCTCGGTTGCTGCAGTTCTGCAAACCCTACAGTACCTAATTTCTTAAATTCCATTAGCCTTTTAATGACAGAGAAGACCTTAGCAATCCATTTTAAATTATAAATTGTAATTAGCTTAAATTAAAAAATGAAATGCACAGTCTTTACTTAGAAAGATATTTGAGAATATTACGTCTGGTAAATTGTTGTTTTCCCCAGATCTTGTGTCTTAAAAGTTAACTCACATAGAATTAGAGTAAAAGACACGCCTGCGTTTCAGACAAAGACCCAGGCACAATGTGTTGATGTGATACCAGCACAGATCCCTATGATCTTTCCTGAGAAGCCACATCCCTTCCTGTAAGTGGTTGTAATGAACTCAGCCATTCAGCTCTGAGCACACTTTGATTGCCTTGGCTTTTTACGTAGATCAGGTTCCATGTGATATTTAGTGCTACCACAATGGTTCGGCTGTTTTAGCTCCTTGAAAGACATCTCAGATTCATGGTTACACACTGGACTGAAGCAACATTGTACAACATTTGGGCATTATCAACAAAAAGATGCATGTTCCCACTGGTTAAACCTGATACAGAATCACACACACACACAAAAAACTGCTGCTACATGACTTTCAAAACTGTACATCATGTTGTACCTCTGACCACACCCTAATCAGGGATGTAGCAGCAGGAGTTTTGCCTTTGTGAACGACGGGAAACACCTGCTGTGACATCACTGATTGGATTGTGGCCCAAAGTGAGCAGCGGTTTTCTGCCATGTGTGATTCGTCGTGGATTCAGATGAAAGCATTGGTTGTGAACACTAAATGGGCTGAAAGTAATTTTAATAGAAAGCCACATTATTAGCAATTATGCTGACAAATGGTCTGACATCACCTGCTGACATGTGCGGGTACAGTCATCCATTGTGGAGCCACTAAGTCAGGAGCAGCTCATGCCCCTTAGATACACACCTAATTAATTTTGTTTACAGTTGAATTTTAATTCTTTGTCCAAACTTGAATTCAGTGGCAGGACCCAAAGAGCTAATGAAAAACCATTCTTTATCACAGAAATCAGTACCGATGTGTTCTCAGTGTTCTATGAGTTTTTTTACCAAACATCTCTGCTTGTTTGCTTTAGAGGTTTTGTTTGCTTTAAGCTGCGAGGGAAAGCAGCCCTGTCCTATCTTGTTTATGCATCACAACAACTGAAAGCCCTGCCATTGGTTTATCTCGTCGGAGATCAAGGTGACTTTGATGTGTGTTATCCAATCACATTCCTTCCTTGCTCCCACTCTTCAAGCAGCTCGTCAATTGTACTGTTGCACTGTAGACACACGATGCAACTTTTCAATGTAATATCATTCGTGGGAGTGAGCTTTATTTATCAAGATTCCTTTCTATAGGCAGTATAGCACTATATATTTGTATGTGTCGTTTTTTTTTCTGTGTCAAAGTGTCCACCTTAACTATATTGTACATATGCAGATGATATGAACTTTATGTTATAGGATTTATTCTTTGTTTTGTACATGATGGCTTATTTGCACACCTACCTCTCCAGCTCCCCCCTTCCCCCCCTTCAATTCATATCGTGGTGATTTTATGTTATGATGATGTGGACATATCAAATGAAGTAATTTTAATGCAACAAGCATCATTTGATTTTAAATGCAGCATATTAATGAGGTTTTTTATTTTACTGTATGCAAAGGGGAACACTAGTTTAGATCTTGTTCGATGGTTTTCTTGGAGGTGCCATTTCTCTCGAGCGGTTGGTTAAGTGTGTGGGTCAACCGGTTTCCTACTGTTTAATCACCTGGGACCAAATGAAGCATCGTATAATGCTCGTAGACATGTAGTTAGTTTTAAAGGGAATGACTTATGGCACAGTTATGGAAATGAAATGTAATATGCCCTGGACAAGGCCAGTAGGGACCTGTAGTCACCAGGCTGTAATGTAGGTCTGTTTGAATGGTGCTTCTCTCACGAGGCTGCTGCAATATAACGGTGGCAGCGCTAACGACCAAGGCTGTACTGACTGAATCACATGTGAGCTAATCTCAGCGTTCTCAATGTTTTACCTGAAAGCCATAGGTCAGGGAGGGACTACTAGACATCCACTGGCACCTCCAGCTGTGACGGCACAAGCTGAGCCAACTCGGCTTCATTAGATTACTTGTTGTAGTTTGTTGACATTCCGAGTTCATCTCATATACGCTAATATTATGATCACAATGCCTATTTTTTGTGTGTGTGTGTGT
The DNA here is from genome assembly GCF_000690725.1 of Stegastes partitus. Classification (NCBI taxonomy): domain Eukaryota; kingdom Metazoa; phylum Chordata; class Actinopteri; family Pomacentridae; genus Stegastes; species Stegastes partitus. The sequence goes on along the minus strand of NW_007579332.1, from coordinate 132,434 downwards.
GTTATTGAGATTATTGTCGATTAAGATCTTTTGAACCCCCGCACCCCTCCCCTCACCGTTTTTAATCTGTTTTTCGGTTGAATCTTGAAAATGTCGTGCGAGTCGTTTTGTTTTACTCAGCTGTGAATTTCCACTGACCTTGTGCATTTGGTTCTGTATGTGTGTCTGACGGTGTAGTGCTGTAGTTGATGTGTAGTCGTTAGTGTGACTCTGCAGTATTTTTCTCTTTAATTGTCAGTCCGATGCTCTCTCTCTCTCTCTCTCTCTCTCTCCCTCCCCTGTTTTTCATTCTATCTGTCACACTTCCTCTGCCATCTACTCTATCCAGCATCCACCGCCAGGGTGCAGGGTAAACACAGAGGAACTTTTAAAACACCAAATGTATGACTTAGAGTGTATACAATCAAAGAAAGCACAAAGGATTATTAGGCACAAGAGACCACGTGGCCCACTTTCGAGTTCTTGGAAATCCGTGTGCTGCTTTTGCAGATATGAATATTATTTCTGTGCAGATGTTGATTGAAATGAACTTTATAGTCTTGTAAGAAAAGTTTATCTTTGTCTGTAAAACTGGATCCATAGGGCTGAGACGACAGGTCATTATAAGAGACCCACGCGATGGCGTCCACTATGTTACCCCATCAGCAGTTATCCACAAAATGTATATCGCCTACATATTCTAAATGAATCAGATATAAGAATGTAACTTAGATATTATAAGATGTATTATAATTATAGTGAAGAGTTTATTACATTTTAATCTAAAGATTTGTGCTTTACACGTTCACTGAAAAATTCATGAACCAGCTCACTGATATGCAATAAGTAGAAACCACACACAGACACACCACGGATGGAAAAAGACAAAAAAAAAACACACAGAAAAGAAAAACACCTGTCAATCACAACATCACTCAATGTATGAATAATGCAACTGGGGACCTTGGAGGCCTTTTGGGGTCTGAGCTCACTTTAGGCCTCTTTTCTCTTCCTCCAAGAGGAATTGTGCATCATAGCACTTTAAAACAAGGACCCCCCACCCCCACTGTCCACCTATGAAGTCTCTCTCTATGACGTAGAGGGTGTTTATGAATATGTGTGGTGAATGACACAGTTGTCCCAGACATTGTTTACAATGCGATGGAAAAAAAAAAAAAGAAGAAAATATTGTGTTCCCTGTCACAATTTGCTGTTAAATAAAATGACTGTCCTTAAATCGACTGATGCAGTGTTCTGTGCCGAAGGTTATACTGTGTTTTTCCCCCCAGCTGCTTATCACTGTATTTGCTTTCAAGGTTCAGCAGTCGTCTGACAGAACACAAAAGAACTGACACTGCGTTTTTTTTTGTGTGTGCCCGTAATAGTGCTGTGAAAACTAAACAGCAGGGCGATGTTTTGAAGACTGCCAGGATGACATTGTGGCTCCTCGGGGCAGAGGAGGAGCAGCTGCCATGATTCGCTGCCTCGTGGAGCCACCAGGTGTCAGTGTGGGGTCGCGGTAGAGCCCGAGTCCTGCTGCTGTGGAGGGGAGTGGGGAGAGTGTCAGAGGCGCCTTGCACTACAGGTGTGTGCTAAGCTTGGGTGGTGTGGCAGCAAATCACGCGCTCTGATCTCACTCCCTCAGCTATCTTTTTCTCAGTCGTGCTCGCTTTTGTATCTCCAGCAGCTACGGAGCTCGTACACCAGCACGCATCTCACTCACCTGTGATCTCAATGGTTTCACTTGATAGACACGGTCTCCGTTAACTTGCACGATAAGAAGGTGGAAATGTGTTTTTCCTGTGGATTTCACCTCCTGTTTTGGGTTTTATGTTTCCTGCACGTTTTAGTAGAACTGATGTTGTGACAGGGGTTTATTCATTATTAATCCTCTGCTGTTTTATGCACTCAACATTAGTGCTTATGGCTTTAGTTTCCAGGGTGCTGTTTCTCAGCACCCTGCAGCAGTATAATTACATCATAGCACCTTCATATACCCCTGCATGCACACACACACACACACACACACACACACATAGCCAGCACACACTCCTGCCTGTCTGTATGTCGCTGTATTCTGATCTTATTGCAGCCAGAATCAGATTTCGTATTGAATGTTGTGCCTCTTTCAGAGACTCCTTTCATCAGACTATCTACTCCAGTGTTTACACACACAAGAGATTAGCCGAAGGCTCAGTTTACCACAATGACAAGACTTTGAAATATAGAAATGAGCACCAGCCACTGTTCTTCTGCTCACTTAAATCCTTTTCATGTGTCATGACTTAAGCTTCCACCGTGAACTATTATTAGTCTTTTCTTGCTTTCTAGCAAGAGGAGGGGAGAAGGTGGAGGAAGAGGTAGTCTTAAGTTGAGCTTAAAGGGAAAGAATGATGGAGAGGGGAAAAAAAAAAGGGAAATCAAGAGGTGGAGACGGTAAAGGACCATCGACAGAAGGAGCACAGAGCCGGAGGAAGGGAGGGGACGGTGGTGATGTGTATATAGGTCACTAAATCAATGGGAATCAGGTTTTTGAAGGGGAGAGAAGGGGGTATTTATAGATACCAGTGGAGACAGATGCATCAGTGACAGGCACAATGTTGCTGGGAGCACAGGGGTGGGGTTGGGGGGTGGAGGCGAAATCTGGGAATAGACTGTGGTCAAATTAGTCTGCGGAGAATTCTCCTAACAAATGGCAAAAGATTCTCAGTAGTGAACAAATAGCATGGAGCGCACTGCAAAACAAAATATAATCAAATGGAAATCACTGCAGGATGCTTTGAGCAAATGACCTTCCCGGCTCTATTGACAAAACGCAGGCAAACCGCACAGCATTTGCATCTACAGTACAGCTCTACTCATATCCTATTGAATTTCTAATCGGTGATATCAGAGCGTCACGTGATTGAACGGAGTATTAGCTTTCTGTTTCGCAGGCTTGTAAGAAAAACCTGCATATTTATTACACCGGGAGCCACCGGAAGACCGTGGAGTACAACAAAACATCACAGGAGACACCGTTAAGGTTTCACGACGGAGGGAATCGGTTGATCAGTGTCCATTTAATGATTTTCAATTCATTATCATAGATTAATTACACAACTTCTGGGTTAACAGTGACTGCCAAGTGGCCCACGTGTTGATGCGGGCTTCATGCTGTAGTGTTAATACTGTCATGGCTTATCCCATTTATTTTATAATGCTCCATGTCTCTGTCTCCCAGCTTCATGCAACAAGAAGTTCCATCGCAAATTGGAAATTTGCTCAGAGAACAAGAAGAAAAATAATTGGAGAAATAGTTTTAAATTGCTTTCTAACTGGGTTTTTCGAGGACTAAGTCAAGGTCATGGACAAACTGTTCCTTCTCCACTTACAGAGCTGCCTTTGTGTGATGTAAGACAGCCTGAATACTGAGCGGTAAAATAATCTACATCTCATTTCTGCATCTAATTTAGGGAGTATTTGCATAGCAGCCACATCACCTTGCATCACAAACTGGCAGAGGACGCACACAATTACTCCTCGAGAGCTCTTAATCTCTGCCCTACGCCTAATAATGTGTTTAGTAGACTCGCGCAGGACGGTGTCCTACATTGTCCTGCCACACCATATAAAACAGGGATATGGATATGCGGCAGGTGGGGTGAAGTGACAGGACCAGATGGGTTCCAACTTCTCTCGCATTATATCAATGTTTACTGACGGAGAAGCAGAATTTTCAGAGGATTTAACAAATTGATCCATTAAAATGTGTCAGTCAGGCTGCAGTATGCTGTTGCTTTAATGAATAATTTGTCATACTGATGTCGAGGAAAGCAATTACATATATATTTTCAAGTACTTTACTTGAATATTTGTATTTTTTGTCAGTTTAGCGTTCTACGACTATAATCATATGTCAGAGGGAAATATTGTGCTTTTTACTACTCGACATTTATTCATAAGTACTGAGCTGCAGCCCCATAAATATAAAATGACTAACGATTGTTGTAGATCAATCTGTAGATTATTTTTTCAATTGATTATTTCAATTGTCATACAAAAATGACAAGCATCTATTACAGTCTTATCCAACTTACCCAACTGTACCATTCGGTTTACAGCGATATAAAACAGGGAAAAGCCTGAAATGTTATCACAATAGCTAATTTTCTGGCAACCTGCACTATTTTACATATAAAACTTATAATCATGTCACAAAATGTCATGTATTTTTTGAAGGGTTAAGCACATCAGCCAGGTACAACATAAACTCACTACTACAATACTCACTTGATTTTGGAGTAGTTTGTCTCGTCTACTCTTTAGTACACTTTAATTTTGCATCTGCCTCTTGAGACTAATACATTGCTAAGAAAATTTTATTATATAGCCTATAATACAGCCTTCTGAGAGACTGAATTTCTGCATAATGAGTACTTTCAGTTCTTACGGCTGCAGGCGAAAACCATGTTTTTTCATGCACTGGTCTATTTTCAGCTTTTTTTTTTTGCTTCTCTAACATGTCTTCTTGCAGACTAGTGGAAAGAAAACATCCAAAATACACAATTGGGTGTTCATTTAGCTACTTTTTGTATATTTGTGGTTGTAGATTTCAATCAAAAAACATATCTTTAAATGCCATTTTCTCGAAAAGATTTTTTTCCTGCACACTTTGAGCGAGAAATCTACACTTCAGTCACACAAACATACACCAGACTCTCCAATTGTACTCCGATCTGTATTCAGAAGGTTTTTTTTTACAGAGGGGTTTGTTCACATACCAATAATAGTCTGATTTATAGGACATTCATTCCTAAAAGCAGGGCGAAAATTGTTTTTTCTCCCCTGGCTGTTGACAGTATTTTCTGATTTATAGACTGCTAAAAAGAGATATTCCCCAAATTTCATATCAGTAAAAAAAAAGGCTTTAATATGTCAACAAAATGAAAGAAGAAAGATATAAAGACTTATCTTTATACCTTCAAAGTGAAATGGTTACTGTTTTGTTCTATTCAACTAAGTCGCTCACAATACAATACACAGAGTTAAGGCTGCCAGATTTCGGGTAACCCTGATGTCTCCGATGTAAACTTTGACCTTGCTGGATTATAAACTAATACACAACATAATGACTTCTAGAGGAGATCCCAAGATTTTTTTTTAAAGATACCTGACACATGAGTCGCAGTTTTAGGAAAATGCATGATTATCCATTTGAAAGTGAAAGTTTAAGGGAGGCTTTAATGAGTTAATGTGACCTTAGCAGGCTTTTAGTCATAGTATTTGTTTTTATGATCAGATTTCTCTTCAGGAAATGAATCCAAATTAGATAGGGAGAGACTCATTAGCATATTTAAACATTGTATTTCAGGACAGGTGCTATGAAAAAAAAGTCTTTATGTAAGTAATCAGCTGAGGAAGTTTCTTGTTGATACCCTATTCACCTGCAGTGTCCTGTCTTAATTAGACCCTTTACCTTAATTAAGTGTCATTTTGAATGCTTGTAATTTACTGCTTTGCTACTTTTACTTCGTTAAAAAAAGAAGAATCTGTTAAAGAGATTAACCCATGTTGCTGGATCCCATCGCCGCGTGCGTCATTACGCGCGAGGCAATATTTCAGAAATGATAAATGGATGCACAAACGGAATCAAGGATCGCACATGGCAGCAGAGCAAACAGGCTGAGGAGACTTTACACAGCTGCAAAAGTCACTTTCCCCATTTTGTCCTCTGAGCCACAGTGTACGGTGGTTATTAGAGAGAGAGAGAGAGAGAGCGAGAGAGAGAGAGAAGGAGGCAGAGAGAGAGAGAGAAGGAGGGAGAGGAGAGGAGAGGGAGAGTGTCTAACTGGTTAGCCTACCTATCCACTAGGAGGAGAGGAGAGGCTGCTGAGGAGCAACACAACAATAAACAGCTACTACTACGAAAAAAAGAAAAAAAAGAAAAACCACCCCTCACATCAGCGGAGTTCACGACACACGCCAGAGGAGTACCAACACATCAACGCCATCGCATCTGCCTCGGAGTCAAGTCACAGCCATGTATCTGAACAGGGAAGAGGACAACAGCAAAGGTAAGATCCTGTCAAGAATTTGCCACTCTTTTCTTTGTTGCGAAGAGACAGTTTCAAGGTGTTTCATCCCTGACCTGCTGTTTCCTCTTTGGAGCCGAATAGGTGGAGGGATGCTCAGTCTCTCACACACCCCTTGATCTCATTTATCATTATTATTAGTAAAAGAAAAAAAAAAACAGGCTCATCCTTTTGGCATGGTGAAAAGTGTGGGCTGTCATTATGTAATATCAGTGCAGTTAATTGCCTCCTAGGAGGATGCTTATCTTTAGCCCGATCCTTTTCTTTTTTTTTAAATGATTTATCCAATGCACCGTGCACAATCAATAGTAAACCTGTTGTAGACACTTTGTCAAAATGCATGCATGCATTTTTTGCAGGTGTGCACTGCCCTGTGTGTTGATGATGTTATTTTTAAATCCCACTTAAGGGCAACATAACACAAGGTCAAAGCCTTTAGCTACAATGAAACCCAAGTAGGTTATTAATGGTGCTCCACAGCGTCCGACATCCTGCAAAAAAAAACACACTAACGACACGGGCTGCAGCTTATTGCTTCTTCTCGGGGAGAGATAACCGAGCAGCAGCAGCGACACACACACACACACACACATAGAAAGAGAGAGAGAGAGGTAAAGAGGCTACAAAGGAGGAATATTTGAGTAATCTCTCCCACGTGTTTTTGAGGCGTGATTTCTTCCTCTCATCGGGCGCCCAGAAACACACTCGACTCGCGTCCCCCTGCTGTTACCACGAAGCATAAATAACTCTCCGGGGCTCAGAGGTTATGCTAATTACCACCTAAATCTTCAGGTTATACGAGAATAACACCTGCTGCTACCGAGGACCGGAGAGGGGAGGAGGAGGGAGGTGGTGGAAAAAAAGAGCAAAAAAAAAAAAAAAGGCAGAGTGGGAGGTGCCGTGTTTTTTTTTCCTTTTTCATTTCCCCATGATGTGAGATAATGCGATCGGACCACAGCATGATACTGTACCGGGATGTGTGTGCAAGCAGCATCAACAATGATGCAAGTGAGATGAATGTGTCACAAACAATTTTGGGGGGATGTTTAGAAAAGTGGCAGCGTTAAAGCCGGGGTAGGCAGGTTTTTAACATAAGTTATGTTATGACCTTTCAGCCTTTTGTTGTTCAAGTGGTCTGAGAGGAAACTAGAAATCCTCTTGGCTCTGTTTACAGGCTTTAGAAAAGCTTGATTGAAGGTTTCAGCCAATCAGACAGCTTTTCACCTTGGCCAGGTGAGCAAGTCTAAAGAGCAAACAAGCAGACTTTCACCCAGGTGGGCAGGGTTCAAGTCCACTTTGAAGCCACAAGTGGTTATGACTTTGACATCTTGTTTCCACTTAGTTTTGCTTCGGGAAAGAGACTTGGCCCCCTAGTGTGAACGCAAGGAAATGCAGGTGGAAGGAAACTTCACAGCAGCCATGAAGAGAGAGAGAGAGAGAGAGAGAGAGGCTTGTAGAATAGATCTTTATTGTTGTACTGCTCTTGAAATCAGCATCATTAAAAAAAAATTGCAAAAAATATGCTAAGAAAGAGATGGCGCTGCAATAAACGAAGAGATTACTGTAATGAACACATTTGAGGTAGTAATCAGACGTAATCACAAGTCATCATCCAGTATTATGGAATATGTGCATGGAGCATGACTGCCACTGAGACAGCACCGATATTACACAACGAGATATGTATGGGGGAGGAGGATATTCTGCCACGTGTGGAGCCAGTTATGTGAAGTATTGTGCTCCAAGACATATTAACCACTAGTGCATGTGTTAAACTAGCTAAATGAGTGTCTTTTGTAATTATACATTTATACAGTTTGATCGTCAGCATAGTCAAACAACTCAATCGCCTATTAGCTAACTTAGTTTTCCAAGTTAACAGTTTGGTTTCTCCATAATCCATTGCAGAAGTGGGGGGGATGGATGGAGAAGCTTTGGAAACACATTGGCCGTCACAAAGATGGTGATTGTATGATAAATGTCCTGCCCTCTCCTTTAAACACCAACCATCTGCTCTGTAACAGCAACTCAGGAAACAGCTCACTAGTCGTGTTGCTGCACTGATGCGAGCTCAGTGTCCTGTTTGCATGCATAGGAGAAGATCACCTTTTTGGACAAAGTTAACAAACTTTTTCAGCGGTTGATCCAGATTAGACTGATGATTACTGCGTTACCAAGGTGGCCACCGAGTGGAGCTACTCACTCTGGAGGGATTTTATGTGTGGCTAACTCTAGAAATTTTAAAGAAAAGCCATTATAAAATCTGACCTTAAACATGTGACTGAGTGTCAACACAGATGTTATTTTCAGTTGTAACAGTAATCTTTTTGTTAATCGTCCACCTTTTAAGATTCACAGTGATACTACATTAAACAAACTGAAATACCATAATCCATTATTCTCTTAAATTAGTTGCTAGTGAGTTTCCATTTAAGCGATATGGAGTTGTTTGTTCGTCTTGTAAGTGGAGAATATTTTGGTTTTACAGCTGTGATAGGATGGGAGTGGACATGATTTTACTTGTCAAGCCTTTTTACAGTGAACTTTATAACAGAACTCCCACTCTTTTTTAGTGATGAAAAACTGAAAAGTATTGATAGATAAGGGTGAGAAGCACTACAAGTCAGAACCGTAGTGCCGTTTATGCTGGTCTACTATTGTACTGTCAGATCCTTGATGAGCTCCATTGAGTGTTAGCAAGAGAGGAAGGATAGCTAGGTGTCCTCTTCAGGTCAAAACTGAAACTCTGATGCTTGTTTTATGATCAAGAATGTGTTAAATTAATGGCGCCATCCGCCTCGTTTCCATGTGTAGTGCGAAAGAGCGAACCTTTGCCTGCTAAATTAAGATAGTGAATATTTCCCGCCAAACATCCGCGTGCTATCATTGTCGTTGTGAGCATACTAGAACGATGACATTGAGCCCCATCTTACCAACTCACACAGGAGCTAACGTGGCCGGCACGTCTTCTGCAGAAGGAAATCTCTGGAGCATAACAGACTCTACAGTGTGAAGGACTTAATGGCCCTGGAGGTCATGCGGGTCAGCAGCAGGTGTTGGATGAGGAATTAGAATCAGAGCAGCGGTGTGAGCTGCTGAAGTAATGAAAGGAAAGCATTGCAAAGTGAGTGTAACTGAAACCATTTGTTAGACCTGGTGGCTTTGCAGCCGGGGGTAAGACAAAAAGGCCGTTTCCAGGGATTAATGGACTGCCAGTAAAGTTGTAAAGTTATGAGCAGGCTGACTCTGAATGTGTTGAGGCTACTCTTCACTCTTCTAAGTAAAGAACTCAGCACTTGACTGACGGCTTTAATTGATTCACCTAAGCAGGTGTTTCCCTCACTGCACTGCTGTGGCCTTTAAATTCACACCGCGTCTCAAGGTGGAGTGGCAGGGCGAGGGAGAAAGGTCTACCAGGGACATATTGATTATGGCCTCAGAGGATTAAAGGAGGGGGAAGACAAACAGGTTGATCATATGTGAGCCTGACAGACTGTCGCCTACTGTCCAATAAACATCTGAAATAAGACTGAATCTGGCCTTCGATCAATACTGAACTTAAGAGAAAAAAAAACAACTAAATGCTAGAAAGGAAAAAGGAGTGAATGCCGGGGATAATGCAACACCCTGTTGCTGTTTCCTCAGTATGACAGCTAAGTAATCAGTCATTTATACCCTCTGCAAAACATTCAGCTACTATTTAGACTACTGAGGGTCAAAATGCCGCATTGTGAGTTCCAACAGGATTGATTGCTGACCATCAAAAGAAAACTTGGGGATGTTCACACCATCCACTCCAACTTTTCTTTGTCATGGTGAAAATATTACTAAATATTTAATGACTTTAGAGTGCTTTTTTTTAAGATTATGTTTGTTATTTGCAACTTTAATCAGTAAAATTGTCACAAAGCGAAGCACAACAGAAACAAGATTCCTATTTGTCCTTGGTGTGGCACTCATCACGTCGCTGCTGCTTTCGGCAACAGGAGGAGTTTACTTTTTGAGACCAAACGCTTTAGGGCAGAGGCAGGATAAACAGCGTTTCAGAGTAATGTTTATGAGCTCTCAAACACTAAAGATAGAAACGGTTAATATTTAAACACAGAGCAAATGCAAGCTCATGCATGATGACACGAGTACTTCTTAAAGAGCCCATAATATACACGATTACAGGTTCAGAATTCTATTCATGGGGTCTACTATAGTATGTTCACATGCTTTAATTTTCAAAACACACATTAAATTTCTCATATTGTACATTGCTGCAGCATTGCTTTTCACTATATGTTTAAAATGCTTTGTTTAAGCTGCTGTTTCTTTGAGGCCCACCTTTGCAGTAAGCCCAGTCTGCTTTGATCAGTCAGCTGGCCCATCGCAAGTAAAATAACAGCAAAGTTTGATTATCTGTAAAATAATGTCATTTTGAATAGTCGTAACTATGTAAAATTAAATTGTAGCTATTTTAAATGTCATGACTTGCTAAAATTTCTGTGCATGATGCTGCGAATGCAAAACTTCTCTTTGATATTGGTCCATCAGAACAGTGTTAGCAGAAGTAATTGTGCTTGCTGTGGTGGATAAGATCATTTGAAAATGCCGTGAAATAGGAAGAGCTTATCAGCAAAGAGTTTGTGGAGCATAAGAGGTTTGTTGATTCGAGACTTACCATCGAAAACAACAAAAAGGCTCTGACATGGCAGTAAAATCACATACGATGGTTGAAAAGCAACTTAATCATTTCACCAAGTGAAAACTCTATTTCAGGGTATCTGTAGTTATATTTTGACTTGTCATAACTCCAATTTGAGATATTTACAACATCATTGTTCATAAGCCCATAAAACTAGCTCTGACTTAATTTGAGATATTTACAAAACAATTAAAGAATTCAACTGTAGAGAGCTACGAGTGAATTATAAATAACTGTAATGAGGAAGCCTCATTCACATACATGGTTAAAATTATGTAATTTGTCCTGGGATGAATTGAAATGACGAATTGAAAAGGATCAAGGACATGATGGACATCTGAAATGTTGTTTTTGGCTAGGAAGAACTGAAATATTGATATCTGTAATGTAAATGTAACCCTAACAGAAACATCTCTAATGAGGATTTAAAAAAATAAAATAAAAAATTTAAATTTATTTGATTGTTTATTTGATGTGGACATCACAATTACATTGGACAAACCAGATGCATTGTTTGAGTGTTTTCGCACATATGCTAATTTGCAACACTTGTCCACAGGAGGCTTTTGAAATGATAAAAATAGTAACAGTAATAGGAGAAGAAAAGAGAGAGAGAGAAAAAAATACAGTGTACAATAAAATAAATAATAGTGGAATGTGACGAAGTTGCTCATCCTTTCTTCTGAGAGCGTGTCAACCTAGTTGCTAGGCAGACTTTATGCGAGTGTTACATGATGACATAATTAAGTAAAGGAAGAAAAGCCAGCACCTCAAACGAGGCGTTTCAGGCAGATAAGGAGCAATGTTTTCTGTAGGAGAGAACTCCTTTTGTTGTGGACTTTGGACTTCATAAGTTTGCAAAGCTTTTACATGCACAAAAAATATGCTGTGTATATGCTAAGTGCTGCTTTAGCATGCTAAAAGCAGCTGTACAGAACTCTGAAGTAAAAACAAAAAAAAAAACTAAAATCACAGTATGGGCTCTTTAAGTAGCCGCAGTCTTTTTTAGATTCGTGAGGTGTTTGATGCTATTGAATTTAGGTTTAGTGCAGTGTCATTGTAGGCTGGAACAACTTTTCACTATCTATTAATTTGACAACCTTTTTCTTGATAAGTTCATTGAGTTGTTTTTTTTTCTCTAAAACTTATATTAAAAAAAATAAAAATCAATTTAGGTTTGTACAGCTCAAGGTGACAGCTTCAGATTTCATTTTGTGAAAGTCTAACAGTTCAGAATCCAAAGGGATTCAGTCTACTTTCACATACAACAAAGAAAAGCAACAAATAAACGTCATATCTGAGAACCTTGAAAGAGAGCAGTTGATGACTTGCAGTAAAAGTCGGGCAAGCTGGGAGTCAGACCGAGGGCTCGCTGCTGATGGCCTTTGTGCTCATGTAGGGTACACCCCAACCACTTAGCTGCAGGTTGCCCCTACATTTAGAATCTTTAAGCAGGGTTTTAAAAGATGATTACGCTCCATGAAAGGCTTATTAAATCTTAATTAATGATAGTTGTGTGAATAGACTAACCTTTTCTTGTCTCAGTTAATTATTTATTGGAATTCTAAAGTAACAATAAAACTGTACAGCATTGGATTTATACGTGGTTTTACATATGATAACGCGTCTCTTTCCATTTTAACAATCACCAGCGAGTGTGAAAAATCTGTCAGGCTCGCAGCACCATCACCCAGTGCATTAGGAGAGGACCGTCCCCGCTTGTGAAACGTCTCTGATACACTTCCATTCCCTCTTCAGCCGTAGAAACTGGAGGGTTCCTTCCCACTGGAGCGCAGTGCAGCGTTCAGCCTGTCAAATAGCAGGGGTCCAGTAAATGAAGAGCTTTGCAGCTTCATCTATTGATGACTTTTTTTTGATGAAGTGACTGTAATAGCTTTGTTGGGCAGGTACTGATGCTTTTATTGATCGTTTGCATCGAGGGAGAACGGTTCAGGTACAGGTTAGGTTTGGGGAGACGTGTTCAGAGAAGGAACCTGTGGTTGATTGACTTCATGTATTATTCATGTAATCACCCTGATCTGTATAAGTGACAACAAGAGGTGGATCACTAATACGGCTTTATGACCTCTCGAGGTGAAGCAATGCCACCTCAGGACATTCGCTGTTGTTGTCGTGTTGCATTAATCAATCTAGTGCAGGATGAAATTCCAAATAAAGAAATCAGTGAGGAGCTGCACTTGTTTTCTTAACAACATAAAGTATTGTTTGGTGTCTCCTCCTTCTTTTTTTGTGGCGCTACGTCTGGAGACTGAGCTTGTGCATCAGAGACAAATTGCCTTAAATTTATTTGATGTGTGGTCCTGTACTCTGTCTGGCACCACGCACTATCTACGACTTGAATATGATATATAGTAATACCGTCAGGTTCAGTATTGATTTAGGTTGATGCCGGCCTTGGTTTTGGGCTGCGGTCCAAACCTCCGGCCAGGGCTACCAATCTAAATGACTTAAGTTTGGCATGCAGCACCTGCACTAAGAGCGCTCCTCAGGTAGAGTTTATTGTTTTGGCTTGCTCATAGATAAATCTGCAACCTAAATGGGTTACGCAATGAGCAGATGGCATCACTTTAGAGGAGGAATACCATGAATGTGAATCATCTCAACAGCTATTGGATTGGATGATCCCAAGAATATGAATGTAATCATTTCGGTGATCCCATTTCTTTTAATTAAGAACCAGTGCCTGGCCAAAAAGAGGGGTGTGTTCCAATTTCATGGTTATATACTATATAGTAAGCCAAAAAAATAATACATAATGCAGCATGCCAAAAAACACCAGGATGTCCTCCTACATCCGGTCAGCTCATGTAGACAAGTCTGACCCACAGTCCTCGTCACATATGTCACAGCATCTCTTGCGAGTATAAACAAGCTTGAACCACCGAGAGCGCACAGATAGATGACAACTAATTTTGCACAACAGACTGCAATGTTCATATTTAAGTAGCATGTCCTGATTGCATGCATACTCCATGAAGCAGCGTCCATGTTAATGGCAGTATGTACAGAAAATACAACGAAACAGTATGTGATTTGATACACAGACTTAATTTGCCTCACATTTTGTTTTATGATCTATAAAACTAATGATTCTTCCATTTGCCACATCTGTACCACATGTTAAGTGCTAATTAGTTTCGCATGTTGACATGTTGGCTAAGATGATGAGCATGACAAACATAATACCTGCGGAACATCAGCATCATGTTTGCATGTTAGTACGACTTTACAGAACTGATATACGATTATAAACAGTATTGTGAGTCTTTCCTGGCGTGGAATGAGCCTTTGGGGTGCGACTACACATGACAGTAAACATGATCAGTCTGCGTACAGAAAAGGCAAGTAGTCTGTGTTATCTTGTTGAACAGAAATCGGTACATTTTTAAACAAAATATCTGCAGCAAATGACGCCACAGATAACAAAACTTTAAAAAAAAATTTTTTAGATTCTCATCCTTTTGGCTCTGGTAAGTTTTCAATTTGGCGCTGGCTTAAGCTTCATTGGGTGACGCCAAAACTCCCTCTGTCTCAACACTGGTGATGCAAAAATAAAGCAATCCAACTGCAATTTTTTGAAGTCCCTTTTTAGTTGTGATTTATCATCACCCTTTAAACCCCAGGCCCTCCTTATGCTCATATACACATTTTCTAAATGGTGGTTAGAGCGTTTGTAGTGATGTGATTTCCTGTAGTCTGAATGAAAACACCTCCATTGTGCCTCGGGTTTTGACGTTTTTTTTTTTTTCGTTTACTAGCTCGGTGGCGTCTGACATTTCTTGGTAAGAATCAAAGGATTTTAACTGCTAAGGAAATGAAATGGAAAACGGAGGGGAATTGTGGGGTGTCTTTAACATGGTGTGAAGTGTAAGTGTCAGCAGAAGACTGTGAGTTCCTAACCTCTTTGTTATTATTGCCCTGTAGAAATTGATGATGTCCCTCTACTTCATGGCTGTTTTACTAATGTAGGATGGGAAATTATTTGGGGGGAATTGCTGTGGCAGTCTTGTAATGTCCATGCCTCTTAGAGTAAGATGAATTTGAAAAAAAAAAAGAGAGAGAGAGAGCCGGATACTGGGAGAAAAGGTATCTGGCTTAACAGCTGCATTCAACAAGTCTGTATTTCTGTGATCAAAACTTAAAAGGAAGATTAGTGGAGATATTCATTCGTGATGCCCTCTATTTCCCCTCCTAATATCGTTTAAAGCATAAAGCGGCAGCGAGCTATTTTGTTGTCCTGTCAGCTCACTGTATTGGTATCAGATGCAGAGTAGATGAAAATGTCATATTTTATAGCCGAGCCTGAATTAAACATATCAGATTCAGTCTGGGAGCATCAGATTGGTGAACACAATCGCAGCGGAGACCTTTAGATATGTAAGGTACATAAACTGGCACAGGAATAGTGTAATTGTAAAGAGCTCTTAATAAGCCTGTTTGACATTTAATGGATCTCTCTGTCACTTGAGCTGGAGTTTATTTAGCTTTCAGACGCATAGTCAAATGGTTAACGGCGCCAATTTATGATACAGATGGATGTTGCGAGCTAAGCCATTGGGGAAAATCTCAAGGATCACTGGAGTCAGAGGAACGGGCTGCGGTGGAGGCAATTAGATGCTTTTGTAGGAACACCTGCAACGAAACACGGATTTGAACCTGCTGCTTCACTGTTCGCCGCCGAGAGAGCTCGTCATCCTCCGCCGTGGAGCAGGAAGCCGTATCAGCTGATTAGAGCAAAAGTCTAATCACACTTTGAATCAAGCAATTGAGGCTGCAGAGAAATAAAATCGCGTTTTTGAAGAATGGAATTTTTAATATTTTTTTTTTCATTGATTAACCTGTAGCCTGTTGGGAATGTCACGCTCACACAATGCAGAATTAATCTCATATAATGTAGATTTCAAATACGCAGGACGAGATGTAACCATCGTTTTAGTGCGAGCACATACATTGGTGGTAAAACTGGCTCGACTCATTCAGAGTTTCGGGTGGGGATTCTTGTTTGGACAAAGGGGCCACATCTTTAGAAGCATAAAGATGTCAGATTTATGGCTAAATTCAATTACTATTATCTGTTTGATTGCTCTTAATGGTAACCCTTTATTCCCAGCAATTTATTAGCAGTTACAACACGTAAAATGTTGTAGTTTTTGCATTTGTTGTTTGCATTTGCGTGTTTCTCAACAGCTATAACTTCCTCTTTATGGGCATATTTTGGATTATTCCTATTATTCATTATGATGTCATCATGTTCATACACCAGGCTCCATGTGAAAACAGATCAAATGCATTAAAGTGCATTTAAACCAGTTCAGAAATGTACAGGCTTCATAGAGATGCTAAACCAACCTAAAGTCATATATTTGACCATCAACTGTAAATTATTAATGATGGAAGTCCTGTCTGTTTTTTATATATTTTTTTAGTATTGGGCTTTACAGGAGCCATATAGCAGACTTGTTGATACAGCTTCTTAGTGCCGGAGTTATTTTTATAGTGGACTCTCTCAGCTGACTCGATTGCGGAGGAGGGGGAGGTCTCTCACTTCTCTTCTCTCTGCCATCTTCTGTCCCTTTCTCCTCTGTGTCTCGGGGAGGAGGAGGAGGAGGAGGAGGAGGAGAATAAGGAGCGCGCCGGTTAACATCAGCCGGCCGGGGGAAGAGTGATAGGAAGCAAGAGCCAGAGAGGCAGACGATAGAGTGGAGGCGAGCGTGAAAAAGATGGAGAGAGCAAGAGAGACAGAGGGAGAGGGAGAAGCAAAGAACAAGCCCTGGAGTGCTAGCCAGTCAAGGTCACACAGAGGAGAGGAGGCCCAGTGTGTATATGTGTCTGTGTGTGTGCGTGAAGGGAGAAACAGCCAGGCAGGAGGCCTACATAGTAAAGAATGAAGGCTCTGTGACAGCAGATTGGCTTTCTCTGGGATGGGGGATTGTATAGATGGAGGGGGTGAGGAGCAGCGGCTGGAGAGAGATCCTGTGTTGTTTAGTGGTGGGACATTTGTTATGTTTATGGTTCTCCTTGTGTTTGTGTGGTTTCCATATATGCTGTTACGTAACCATCCAGTCCTGATCCATGTTCTCTTCACAATCTCTTTTTTCTTTACTCTCTCTGCTCCTTTCTCTCCCACCCCACCTCCTCCTCCTCCTCCCCCCCTTTACCACTCGGTGACCTCTGCTGTCTCGCTGCAGCTCCCACTGTCAGGAGGTGCCATGATGCATTTCGTTAAGTGCATGTGTTGTGAAAATTAAACGCAGTGGCTCTGCAGGTGCATCCTGCCACCTTATTCTGAAATCACAGAGACAAGAGGAAGAGGCCGTTAATCCCGCTCAGAGGAACTTGCTCTACTTTTGATTAGCGATGGAGAAAGGGAGACTATTGCATAATGGATGGCCCGGTGCTTGTCATCTTAGGATCAAGTGTTTTGAAAGCGGGATTGTGGTTTGGTGAGAACATTCTTTATTCGGTTATCCCAGCAGGATGCAAAGAGTCACTTGGAAATGTGATCACCGCCGTCTCTTCAAACATATTAGCTCTGTTTGCATCTCACACCCAGGGGAGATTACGTGTGTGAGCAGTTGCCATAGTGTTTTTGAGCACCAAGGTGCTGATGTGAAAGATCTGAGGTGGCTCGGGTGCTCTGCGACGTTATCTCTCCACAGCAATAGTGTGTGGAGTTGTGATAACGTATGGTGGCTATGTTTGCAGGAGGTCAAGAGTTCACCCTGTGGGTGGCCCTCTGAGGTCAGCTCTCACTCTCATTGTTTTAAATAAATGCGCTCATCCTCCATAGATGCATTTTAGTTTTTAGAAAAAAATTCTTTTTCCACTCTGTCATCCCAGAGCGCAATCACCACCGCTAATCCTCACATTAAACCTCCAGTGGTCGCACAATCGCATTCAGTTTAAGACTCCCAGCGAATTCTTGGCAAATTATCCTGTTGACAGACATCATTACCATTCCAAAGTGTAATTAATCTTTCCACACCATGATTTCACAGAGATGAAGGGTAATAGCTTTCGTAATAATGGGTTCAAAGCATTTTGCCAACCACAGGCTGTAATTTTGCTCATCTTAGCAGACCCTGCAGAGCTGTTCTGCAGTGAAAGCTCGAAAAATAAATGACCCTAAACTTTTGTATTGTTATATTGGAAAGCTGATGAATACAGGCAGCAAACTAGTATAGAGAGAAACAGAGGTATGACATGCAACAAAAGTCCCCAGCTGGAGCCACTCATCCACGAGGGTACCCTTTAAAGAAAAGTGCCCTAAGTCATTGAAGCAATAGTTTGACATTTGGGGAAAAGGCTTATTCGCTTCGTAATTGAGAGTTAAATGGGAAGATTGACATCACTCTACTAGCTCTACCATCTTTTTTTCGTTTATTTTATTTTTTATATATATTATGTTTTTGGCATTTTTGCCTTGGTTTGACAGATGCAGCAGAGATGAGGACAAATGCAGGGAGACAGGAAGAGGGTTGTATGACATGCAACGAAAGCCAAGTTGACTGGGACTCAAACTGTGTATGCATGTGATATTGACCAATAGGCCGCCTGTGTTCGGTAGATATAAGCCTGGAGTCAGTACCCTGCTAGCTTAGCTTAGCTTAGCATAAAGATTGAAATTATGTGATAAAAGCTAGCTCAGCTCTGTCCAAAGGCAAAAACAATCCCACCTAATATCTGTAGCTGTAAAGCTCACTTAAATGTTGTATCTTGTCATTTTTGCACTCTGAACCCCAAAACCTGCTGGCATGTATAAAAGAGATATTATCAGAAAACCTAACAAAAGCTAAACATAATATAGTATTTTGTGTATAGCTTTTTATTCTACATATTTCACCTAAAAAGTCACCAAAAATGAACTTTTTAGTCAAATCACATTCTGCAAAAATAAGAAATTCTGTCTGCTTTGGTGCAGCCATAAAACCGTTATTGACTCAACTGCAACCAACAGTCACATATAAAAATTCAGGGACTTTTCAGCTGAAATAGGCTCAACTGGAGGATGTGTTAACAGAAAGAGAAACATATGAAAACAAATTAAAAATGTAGTAAAAAACATCAATATTATGCTGAGTCATCATTCTTTGCCAGCGTTGGTAATAAATACCTGTTGGCACTCAGAAAATTGTTGTACATGTTGATTTGATGCTTTTTTTTTTTTTAGATTTGTGAAATTTGAACTGAACTTTCTTTTTTTCACCTTTTAAATAATTCATGGCTTTGTTACTTTGTTCTGCTGCACAGAAGACATTTCTGAGTTCTCTCCACTTCTAGTCATGGTTGTGCTGCCTCCATAAAGGTGTTGAACTTTACACTGCAGTTACTAATGAGCCCACAGTGAGTAAACTATGTGACAGGAGCAAAACATGTTCAGAGGGGTATCCCACAAATAAAATGCAAAAAATGACAATTTGCTGTTACGTGCCACACTATTTCTTGGCCATTACCGGTAACATCCTGAAGTCTCCGTCATTTGCCTATTTACTGTTCCTGTCCAAGAAATAGTCTGGCAGAAAATCCCCTGAAAACAGCAAACACTTATAATGTGTTAGTGAGCTTTAGAGGTGTTGTTGGGTGGATTTTGTTCAGACAGAGTCAGAGTAACTGCTTCCCCCTATTGTCAGTGAGCACGCTAAGCCAAGCCAGCTGGATGCTGGCTGCAGCTTCACATCGACTCTACGGCTATTGGAGGAGTTTTTGTTCTTCTCATCTAAATCTCAGCAAGAAAGCAAATAAGTATTTTCCCCAAAATGTCAAATATTGCTTTGAAGGGAGGCCGCGCGTTTAAAATCCATGAAGCAAACTACGGCTCCCGCACTGCCAACAATGATGGTAAATTTAATGAATACTACGCTTTGGTCAGGCCAAGGTCACCACATGTAGCTATTCAGTAAATTTATCTGCAGGCACTGACGATGAACGAGAGGGATTTTTTGTCAAAAGAGAGGCTAGGTAAATGCTGAAAAGTTCAGGTATTTATTTTTAAAATGATCGTTTATGGGAGGAGGTGCATCACGCTGTTTGCTTCAGTACAGCATGTTCCACAACTCGGTGTGTGTGCTCGAGCATTAATTCGTGTGTGTAGCCTCGCTGTCTCTTGGTATTTAGCAAAAAAGTGTGTGATTTTGTGTGAGCCACCCTGTATCTGGCAAGGTAGTCAGACTGACAGATTGGGCTGTATGAGTGCCATCTCCTCAGCTTGGCTGCCTGAGCATTTCTCCCTGCTTCCTCCGTCTCATCTCCCTGTACACTGCTTCAGTGGCGACCAGCAGGGCAAGGGATATTTTTCCTTCATTTGCCTTATCTTAGCCGTATAGGTGGGCCCTCTGCGTGGATTAAGTCCCTGCACTGTTCCATAACTGTAGCTATAATAAATGATGGATCAGCCGTCCTGGTCTGTCTCCCCGTGCTCAAGCCAAGGAGGTAGCGTTTGACAGCGTGAGGTTAAAATGCCAGAGATGGCAGCGAGCACTTTCTACGTCCTTGCCTCTTCCATTAGCAGCGTCGCGATTAGTTAGAAAACACACATCTGCTGTGTGATGAAGAAGAGAGTGTTATTGTTCTGCAGGACGGGGCTAGGTCATGAATAGGATTCGGCAGAGTCATTGTGTGTGTGTCTGTGTGTTGGCTGTTTCTTTCACACTCGTGCTTTTACTGGAACTACAGCGACAATAGACAGACTTTCAGCAACAGCTATCAGCAACAGCTATCAGCATGCTCTCGTTTTGCTCCATTCACCGTCATGATCTGTTTTGGTAGATTTGTGTTTCACCGAATATACTGTTTTGGAAGAAAGATAACATTTCAGCGGGCATGTTTACACAGTCATTATGTTTCACATCTGCTTTAAACGTATCTCGCTCCTTGTGGTGAATATGATGGAGGGAGCGTGAGGGAGAATAGGAGGAGCAGGAGGAGGAGCAGGCAGAACAGAGAGTAATGAGACTGGGCAGCAGGGACAGATGATGTGGGAAAACCTGACAGACAAAAGAAACACACAGTCCCACATCTCTAAACCCAAATATGGATTCACATGGCCGATTAGGAAACGGGAAAATGTGTGTGTGTTTGTGTGTGTGGGCAGAAGAAGGGGGCTTGGGATTCATCATCTGAATATTTGGCTCAAAAAGACTGAGTACCTGTTACGAACACAAAAAGATCAAATTACTGATACCAGCAGCTGGGAGTCTTGCGCTTTTGTTCTCGCTGCCTCCCACTCCATCTCCAAAAATGATCTGGATTACTGTTTTCGTTGCTCCTCTCGATTCCCCACCAGCCATCAAACTTTTTCTCGCAGCGGTCACAGGCTTATCGTCCCGTGTTTGCCTTGGCAGCGGCGTGAATTGGTGCAGCTGGAAGAGCACAATGAATTGGATGCAAGCAATTGTGCATGCATGGGAGTGAGCTGAGAGAGCTCAGTAGAGCCGAGACACAGCAGATTGGGCTGGCTCGTCCAAGCAGTACATTTCTGATTGGTCTGGGCTACAAAGCTGAAATGTGCCTTTTGTGCCACTGGTCCACACATCTGACATTCTGTGGAAATCTCTCTCTTTCCTTTTCTTGCTCTCTCACTTCACGCTATAAAGAACAGCAGCACTTTTCTACATCCACAGATCATATTTCATGGACGCAACATCCATTGATTAATGCCAACCGCCCTGAGACCCTTCTTAGTGATTATGGCTCTCAGGCTTGGGAGGGGCCACTGATACCCTTAATGAGTCATAAAAGGCGAAGAATTATACACTCCAATAGGCTTGACATTGGGTGATATTTCAATATTTGGTCACTCACTCTCGGAGTCTATTTGCCCACAGAGTTGGCACACGCTCAAATGCCCTCAGACACGCATTTGCACAAGTAAACAGAGAAATCTTGACTTGCCAGTCCCGTGGTGTGTTTCGTGCACTCAGGATTTCTGGGTACAGGCAGGATCCTGCCGCACAGCCCGGAAAAAAACAAACACGCAGGTCAAACAGAGAGCTCCCAGAATGCGCCGTGATTCAGCTCAGCTCACTCACCACCAAAATAAGCATGGTGATTACATAATCAAAACAAGAAGCCTCGATGCCTAAAACCGCTAAATGATAATTGTCGCGGTATCCTTCAGTGTGCTGACTCTACAGTGCCTTGCGCCCGTGGTGATGGGTCTTCCTGGGTGGTAATGTTTGCGAGCGGGCTGATTTCGCTTCAATATGTTTGTCTCGTGCGCGATCGTCCTCTCGATAAGGACAGCGAATTATTTGTGACAGTCGGCACGCTCGTAATGAGATGATGGAGATCTTCACTCGGTAAATGAGCTATCATAGAGGGATAATGCGTGCGTGGGGCGTCATAGTTTCTGCCTCTCACACCATCTCTCCCTGGGGTATATCTGTTTCTCTCTTGTCTCTGAGTCTGCTGCCCTCTAAAAAAAAAAAAAAAACCTAAAAAAAAAACCCACTGCTTAATTACAGAGCAACATGGGGAGGAGGTGAGGACAAAGTGGGAGAAAGACAGAAACGGGGAAAACGAAGAAGCCTTAAGCATGTAACTGACGGAGGTAAAATGGGTGCACGAGAACAGCTGTCAGAAAGCGAACGGGGAGAGGGTTCGTAATTAGGATTGTTTTAGCGGTAGCGTTGCTCAGAAATTACAGTTAATATTTGATGATCGCTGCAATCTGAGATCCCCCACTGAACAGGCTCTGACTCTGAGGGAAACACACAATGACTGCACATCAGACATGGCTGAGGATTGACAGGCATGTGGCTCCCAGCTTCTTCCAACAGTCTTCCTCCTTCTTAAAGCGCCTGACAAGTCTCATTAAGAACTATGCACGCAGGGACTATTGACATGAGACATACCAAGGAAGGGTCATGTATAAAACATGAATCACCCAAGGTTATGCTGCAGAGCCCATACGTGTGGATGTATGGCTGCTCCATGCTGCATAAGCTCTTAACTTCACTGTCAATGCATACGTGATGTATGTGTGGCGTTTACAGCCTGTCCCCTGGATTCTATTACACGCTGGTGTCTTGGGTGGGAAAAGTGATGGATCCTGCATTAATAACAGAGTGAATATTATCATTCAGCGCAGACAGATTTTTGCACACACCTCTGTTTCAATCCAAATCCCAGAGCCGCGTTCACCCCCCTCTCCTTAACTCCTCTGAAATATTAATATAATGTAATAGGCTATTTGTATTAAATATTTCATTCAGTGTCATATTTGCATCTCATAAACCGCTGGTCAGTCTTACTTTAGATTACCTTTGAAATTTTAAAACTTGCAGGACAGGGACAGAATGAGAATGGCGGAGGAGGAGGAGGAGGAGGAGGCGATGCTTGGGAGAGGAGTTTGCAGTGTGTGATGTGAAGCTGGGAAATGCTTCAGAGAGTCCAGCGAAAAATGCGTCTTGCGTCCTTTCGGCCGTTTCATTTTGCTCTTCCTCTACTTCTAAACACAGCATGCCGTGCTCTGTTTCCCACTGTTTATTACAAATCGTTTGCAGCAGCACTTTGTGTAATGTGCTCCAGACAGATTTGACAGCCGGGACGTGGACCATAAAATGCCTCCTGTTAGTGTACTATCTACCGAGAGATTCCAAACCCAGGTATTTGGAGGTGGAGCACTAAAAATAAAATGAGAAGTTAATGGAAGGCGGATGGGCGAGTAGAAGGCAGAGAGAGATTGGAATTAAGGTCAAAGATATTCCCCCGACCTTAAAACGACAATTAAATCAATATTCCTCCCCATAAATGAAGCTTAATTTTAAATATATAACTGGGTAAAACGGTGTTTCACTCTGAGTGTCTGATGTTATCATCTCATTTCAGTGAGATTAGGTGGTAATATTCTACAGGGTGCCTACGCAGTATGGAAACGTATAGAATATGATATTAGTCATTTCTCAGTCTGGGGAAGGCTTTTTAGGGAAAAAGACAAGAGAGTGTGATGTGAGATTTGTATTTTCAGTCTATTTTCAGGCCAGTTTCCTCGAAACAGCTACGTTGGTCTACATTGCAAGATTTCTTACTGTTAAAAAGCTGTAAAACTGTAAGATTTTTTAGAGGCAGTTCATG